>NW_011432300.1:0-567 GCF_000754665.1 Bison bison bison
TTGCCTTCCCCTGTGCGTGTGGCTCTCCGGACTCAACACCAACTCCAATGAAATAGGCCCTGAAAAAAGATCTCCAAGAACCGCTTTTCCCCCAGGCAGGAAGCGGAGTTCGCAGAAAGCAGAAAAAGCAAGCCTCTTAAGGACAGGTAGAGGCAGCCAACCGGCCTGTGTTTGGAAGCCTCTATTTGGAAGGAATGTGTTAGCTTCTCCAAAAGAAGACGTCCAGATCTGCTCAAAAGACGGAAATTCCAGAGGCAGGTTGGAGGTTCCTGACTGCCCTTTGCCAGCCTTGCAAAGACATTCCTAGATTCTAGCGTTATTTTCCATGAAGCAGCAGGCTTCGGGAATATGTCAAACTTGACTGGCACCTTGCCAGCCTCAGCTCAGCAATTGCCTTTCCATTCAAACTAGGAAAAGGGCCTACTTGGTGAAGGGTAAGGGTCTGTTTCTTTCCAAACTGCCAAGAGCTTCAGCAATGAGACCTTTGTCAAGGTGAGGGAAGCGTGAACGGATGGATTCTCAAGCAGGTGCTTTGGCACAAAGCATCAGCATCCCACGGACAGAATC
>NW_011432301.1:0-614 GCF_000754665.1 Bison bison bison
TTCCCGACCTTCCGGTCGCACCTCAGGATGAGGCCGGTCTCACGAAGACATTCCAGACGTGGCCTCGTGGGTGGTTCCACATTCCGTAGGACCCCGATTTGCCGGTCCCCTCTTGAGAAGAACCCGATGCCCGGACACCTCTCCGAACTCCACCCTGTGAATGAAGTCCACACGAAGGGGCAGTTTTTCCGTGCATCGTTCGGAAAAAAACCCCAGGTTCCAAATACAGCTCGACAAGCGGCCTCCTTCCCCAGGGACATCTCGAGAGGCAAGCGGAGTTCCATGCCTCAACCCAAGACGAGGCCTGACTCTCCTGTCCCCAGTCTGCAGGGACCCTGCGATCGGAGTCTGAAATCAGAGGTACCCTGCGGTTCCTGCCTCAAAAGTGGAGATGAGGCCCTCTTCCAATGCACCAAACCCAGTGGAGTCCCGAGAGGCCCCTCCACCTCCAGTTTCCCTGGCTTCTCAGAGCCACCAGTGAGAAGCCCCTGAGGTCACCTGCACAAGTCGAGGGACCCAGGGTTTCCTGCCTCAACCCGAGAAACGACCTCGAGAGACCTTCTTCAACACGTCTCGAGGCCAGATTCCCCTACATGGCTCGGGACAGTGACGCG
>NW_011432302.1:0-674 GCF_000754665.1 Bison bison bison
AGCATCATCTTTCAGGATTTGAAATAGCTCCATTGGAATTCCATCAACTCCACTAGTTTTGTTCATAGTGATGCTTTCTAAGGCCCACTTGACTTCACATTCCAGGATGTCTGGCTCTAGGTCAATGATCACACCATCGTGATTATCTGGGTCATCAAGCTCTTTTTTGTACAGTTCTTCTGTGTATTCTTGCCACCTCTTCTCATATCTTCTGCTTCTGTTAGGTCCATACCATTTCTGTCCTTTATCGAGCCCATCTTTGCTTGAAATGTTCCCTTGGTATCTCTAATTTTCTTGAAGAAATTTCTAATCTTTCCCATTCTGTTGTTTTCCTCTACTTCGTTGCATTGATCGCTGAGGAAGGCTTTCTTATCTCTCCTTGCTATTCTTTGGAACAAGGCATTCAGATGTTTATATATTTCCTTTTCTCCTTTGCTTTTCACTTCTTTTATTTTCACAGATATCTGTAAGGCCTCCTCAGACAGCCATTTTGCTTTTTTTTGCATTTCTTTTCCATAGGGATGGTCTTGATCTCTGTCTCCTGTACAGTGTCACGAACCTCTGTCCATAGTTCATCAGGCACTCTATCAGATCTAGTGCCTTAAATCTATTTCTCACTTCCACTGTATAATCATAAGGGATTTGATTTAGGTCATACTTGAATGGTCTAGTGA
>NW_011432303.1:0-654 GCF_000754665.1 Bison bison bison
AAATGTGAAAGTGAAGTCGCTCAGTCGTGCCCGACTCTGAGCGACCCCATGGACTGCAGCCTACCAGGCTCTTCCGTCCATGAGATTTTCCAGGCAAGAGTACTGGAGTGGGGTGCCATTGCCTTCTCCCATATCTATTCACAAGCCTGCCTAAATCATTGACTTCTAGCCACCTTTGGGATGCCAATGACCACCCACCCTTACCAGGCCGCAGAGGAGAGAAAACACTTACCACAGGAGGTCCGGGTAAGGACAAGGAACTAACAAGCTCCACCAACCAGGATTCTGCAGAGGTCACAAGAGGTCAGCCAGAGATGGGAGACTGCAGTCCAGAGGTCCTAGCAACTTCCAGCGAGCAGCAAAGACCCAGCATAGTCAAAACGAATTCAATGTTACCCAAAACAAATAAATCAACGGACAGAAGTTCTTGGAACACATGACTGAGGTTAGGGGTGAGGCAGTACATGTATGTGCCAGGATACTCTTAAAGTATACTCTTAACGTAGATGAGGAGAACAAGGTAGGAGGAAAACTTACTGTTTGGTTCAGGTCGCTTCTGAGCCTTTTGGGGGAACCGACCTGAAGCCAGAGTCTAGCCGAAATACACAGGCTTTGAACATCGCTGAAGACCAACATTTCCTAAGGAAAAAACGC
>NW_011432304.1:0-548 GCF_000754665.1 Bison bison bison
AATTTCCAGTGTGCCAGTCTTGCATCCTCGTGACATCCGTGGCAAAGCATTTGATTCATGTTGACGGTATTGAAAGGGAATTTTTTTAAAAATTCCTTTTCAGATTATTATCTGCTAGTGTATACAGGTAAAACTGTGTAATCATTCATTTTGATCACTTTGGACAGCTTGAGAGTTGTCTTTCCTTACCTTGCTTTCTCGTACGTTAAGAGTATCCTGGCACATCCATGTACTGCCTCACCCCTAATCTCAGTCATGTGTTCAAAGAACTTCTGTCCGTTTATTTATTTGTTTTTGGTAACATTGAATTCGTTTTGACTATGCTGGGTCCTTGCTGCTCGCTGGAAGTTGCTAGGACCTCTGGACTGCAGTCTCCCATCTCTGGCTGACCTCTTGTTGACCTCTGCAGAATCCTGGCTAGGTGGGAGCTTGTTAGTTCCTTGTTCCTTACCCGGACCTCCTGTGGTAAGTGTTTTCTCTCCTCTGTGGCCTGGTAAGGCTGGGTGGTCAGTGGCATCCCAAAGGTGGCTAGAAGTCAATGATTTAGG
>NW_011432305.1:0-525 GCF_000754665.1 Bison bison bison
CAAACATCACCAGAGATGTTAGTGGGTGCCTTGGGAGGCTTGTGGATTGGTCCAAGGACCACATTTGTAGAAGCTATTTTCAAGGTATTTTGACTCCACTCCAGTCTGTAAAGAAAAGAACTTCGATGAGCTTGTTAGCCATCTTGTCTAAATCCCTAAAATCTGCATTCCTAGTGTTTACCTCCTCCCTGGACAGCTTGTTAAAGGACTGGTCCTCAGGTCTCACCAGAAACCTGCGACTCCAAGCTCCTAGGCTTAGGAAACAGCTTTTTCAGCACTGCCCCCTCCCAAGGTGCTTCAGAAGTTGATGGAAGTTGAGAGTTGCTGGCAAAGAGCAGGTTTCCCTGCCCCAACCCAGCCCAGAACTGCCAGGCTGCTGACTACTGCAGGTCAGGGCAGGGGTCAGGAGACAGACACAGCTGAGGAGGGGGCCTTTGCTCCCCTTGCCTCGACCCATCGCAACCTCTACGAGATCTCGAATCCCAGCCTCGGGGCCATTCCATCGCCGGCCCCTTTTATTCCGTG
>NW_011432306.1:0-599 GCF_000754665.1 Bison bison bison
GGAGGGGCCTCTCGGCACTCCATTGGGTTTGGTGCATTGGAAGAGGGCCTCATCTCCAGTTGAGGCAGGAACCTCAGGGTTCCTCTGATTTCAGACTCCGATCCCAGGGTCCCTGCAGACTTGGGAAAGGAGAGTCAGGCCTCGTCTTGGGTTGAGGCATGGAACTCCGCTTGCCTCTCGAGGTGTTCCCGGGGAGACAGGCCACTTGTCGAGCGGTATTTGGAACCTGGTGGTTTTTTCGCGACGATGCACGGGCCAGTCACTACCCCTTCGTGTTGACTTCATTCACAGGGTGGAGTTCGAAGAGGTGTCCGGGCATCGGGTTCTTATCAAGAGGGGACCGGGAAATCGGGGTCCTTCGGAATGTGGAACCACCCACGAGGCCACGTCTGGAATGTCGTCGTGAGACCGGCCTCATCCTGAGGTGCGACCGGAAGCTCGGGAACCCCTTCCAGACAAAGCAGAGGACTCGACCCTCCTGTCCAGATCAGGAGGGTAGAAGAGGCTCAGAGGAAGTGGTGCCGGGAAAACTTCGGTGTTCCTCTCGAGGGAGACCTGGATGTCGGGGCACGTTTGTGGGTCGCATCAAGGGTGACAAG
>NW_011432307.1:0-610 GCF_000754665.1 Bison bison bison
GAAAAAAAAGGAAAATTACCAAAAATCAGGAAAAATATCAAACCTACTTGGTATTAAAATAATGACAAACAAAAATAATAATGGAATATGAATTTCTACACCATGAAAATTGCCGAAGTTCAATGACAAAGTTGAAATATACCAAATTGTTCCTCCAAATGGAGGATGACAAATTGGAAAAGGAGTGTTTCAGCAGTGTTGTGAGCACATAATATGACGCAACTTTCTGAAGGACAATATGACATTATCTAGTAAATTTATAAATACATAGAGCCACGTGGCAAGACCCTGTTTGGAATTTCCATTTCAGAAATATTTTTGCAATTTCACCTAGATTATATACCTAATGCTCACTGAAAAAAAAAAATTTTTCACATCTTCCTAGATAATTTCTTTGGTACACTTCCCCACACTGTCCTTCCCCATGCAACCCCTGTTCTCAGTTCTGTTATTGTAGATTACTTCTGCTTCTTTTAGAACTTCCTTTAAATGGAGCCTAGAGTATGTACACTTGTACACATGTAGTTGCTTAACAATGTTGTGTTACATTCTTCTGTACGCAAATCACACTAGGTGTACAAGTGTATAAACATAACATCTTTCTATTTAA
>NW_011432308.1:0-536 GCF_000754665.1 Bison bison bison
CCCTTCTCCAGTGGCCCACATTCTATCAGACCTCTCCACCATGACCCGTCCATCTTGGGTGGCCCCACACGGCATGGCTTAGTTTCCTTGAGTTAGACAAGGCTGTGGTCCATGTGATCAGATTGGCTAGTTTTCTGTGATTCTGGTTGCAGTGTGTCTGCCCTCTGATGCCCTCTCGCAACACCTACTGTCTTACTTGGGTTTCTCTTACCTTGGATGTGGGGTATCTCTTCACGTCTGCTCCAGCAAAGCACAGCCGCTGCTCCTTACCTTGGACGAGGTTGCCCCTTCTGACCTTGAACATCGAGTAGCTCCTCTCGGCCCTGCTGTGCCCACACAGCTGCCACTCCTTGGACGTGGGGTTGCTCCTCTCAGCCGCCGCCCCTGATCTTGGATGTGTGGTAGCTCCTCTCGGCCACTCCTGAGAAGAACTATACAAAAAAGATCTTCATGACCCAGATAACAGTGATGATGTGATCACTCACCTAGAGCCAGACATCCTCGAATGTGAAGTCAAGTGGGCCTTAGGAAGCATC
>NW_011432309.1:0-537 GCF_000754665.1 Bison bison bison
CGAAGGACCCCGATTGCCCGGTCCCCGATGCCCGGACACCTCTTCGAACTCCACCCTGTGAATGAAGTCAACACGAAGGGGTAGTGACTCGCCCGTGCATCGTCGGGAAAAAACCCCCAGGTTCCAAATACCGCTCGACAAGTGGCCTGTCTCCCCGGGAACACCTCGAGAGGCAAGCGGAGTTCCATGCCTCAACACAAGACGAGGCCTGACTCTCCTTCCCCAAGTCTTGCAGGGACCCTGGGATCGGAGTCTGAAATCAGAGGAACCCTGAGGTTCCTGCCTCAACTGGAGATGAGGCCCTCTTCCAATGCACCAAACCCAGTGGAGTGCCGAGAGGCCCCTCCCACCTCCAGTTTCCCTGACTTCTCAGAGCCACCATGAGCAGCCCCCTGAGGTCACCTGCACCAGTCGAGGGACCCCCAGGGTGTCCTGCCTCAACCCGAGAAAGACCTCGAGAGACCTTCTTCAACACGTCTCGAGGCCAGATTCCCTACTATGACTTGAGAGAAATGACGCGCTCCCCGTCGCCATTCG
>NW_011432310.1:0-577 GCF_000754665.1 Bison bison bison
GGATTGATCCTTTGATCATTATGTAGTGACCTTCTTTGTCTCTTTTCACAGCCTTTGTTTTAAAGTCTATTTTATCTGATATGAGTATTGCTACTCCTGCTTTCTTTTGGTCCCTATTTGCATGGAAAATCTTTTTCCAGCCCTTCACTTTCAGTCTGTATGTGTCCCCTGTTTTGAGGTGGGTCTCCTGTAGACAACATATGTAGGGGTCTTGTTTTGTATCCATTCAGCCAGTCTTTGTCTTTTGGTTGGGGCATTCAACCCATTTACGTTTAAGGTAATTACTGATAAGTATGATCCCGTTGCCATTTACTTTATTGTTTGCGGTTCGAATTTATACACCATTTTTGTGTTTCCTGTCTAGAGAATATCCTTTAGTATTTGTTGGAGAGCTGGTTTGGTGGTACAGAATTCTCTCAGCTTTTGCTTGTCTGAGAAGCTTTTGATTTCTCCTTCATACTTGAATGAAATCCTTGCTGGGTACAATAATCTGGGCTGTAGGTTATTTTCTTTCATCATTTTAAGTATGTCTTGCCATTCCCTCCTGGCTTGAAGAGTTTCTATTGAAAGATCAGCT
>NW_011432311.1:0-509 GCF_000754665.1 Bison bison bison
TTGAGGCGGGAAACCCTGGGGTCCGTCGACTTGTGCAGGTGACCTCAGGGGGCTTCTCATGGTAGCTCTGAGAAGTCAGGGGAAACTGGAGGTGGAGGGGCCTCTCGAGACTCCACTGGGTTTGGTGCATTGGAAGAGCACCTCATCTCCAGTTGACGCAGGAACCTCAGGGTTCCTCTGACTTCAGACTCCGATCGCAAGGTCCCTGCAGACTTGGGACAGGAGAGTCAGGCCTCGTCTTGGGTTGAGGCATGGAACTCCGCTTGCCTCTCGAGGTGTTCCCGGGGAGACAGGCCACTTGTCGAGCGGTATTTGGAACCTGGGGGTCTTTTCCCACGATGCACGGGCGAGTCACTGCCCCTTCGTGTTGACTTCATTCACAGGGTGGAGTTCGAAGAGGTGTCCGTGCATCGGGTTCTTATCAAGAGGGGTCCGGGTAATCGGGGTCCTTCGGAATGTGGAACCACTCACGAGGCCACGTCTGGAATGTCGTAGTGAGACCGGCCTCA
>NW_011432312.1:0-523 GCF_000754665.1 Bison bison bison
CATAGCTATATACTTTCTGCTGCTTCTTGGAGTCCACTGCTCAGGAGGAGGAGGAGGAGGAGCAGGAACCTTTTCCCTCCTCCCTACCCTGGCAGGTGCAGTTGCAGAGCCATCCATGGTCCCACTGCAAGGTGATCTTCTCCTTTCAGGACCACCCCTACTTCTTGAGCATGGTGATCACTAAGTATGGTTACCCTGACATTGTTTGTAAAACATGGCTCCCGGGGGGAAGAGTGTGGGTGTGCAAGGGTGTGGATGATCCACCTGTGGCATCCGCACCCATCTCCCCTGTCTTCTGCAGGGTATAGAGCAGGTCATTCCACTCCTGTCGACTGATTCTGGGGCTTCAAACGGGGAGCACCCAGCCACAGGCTGGACACTAGGAGCCTTAACTTTCTCAGCTGGTTGTCAGGCCAAAACTGCCTAGAATCAAACAGGATTGTTGAGGAGTGGTGGTTTGAGACCTGCACAGTTAATGATTGATTATGGAATTCTTGGTTGCTGGTTCACCTTACTCTTTGTG
>NW_011432313.1:0-679 GCF_000754665.1 Bison bison bison
GGGGGCGGGGGCGTCACCGGGAGCCCGTGGTGAAGGTGGGCAGCGCACCGGGAGCGCGCCCGGGCGGGGCGAAGCCGGGCGGCGCGGGTCGGGAACCGGGTCGCGGCGGGGATGGGGGGCGGTCCCAGTTGTGCTCCGGGGATCCCCACTGCGGCTGGGAAGGCACCGGGAGCATGGCAGGGGCGGGGCGGCGCGGGGCGGGGGTCGGCTCCTGGCGGGGGTGGGGGAGGGCTTCCCCGTTGTCTTCTCGGGGGTCGCCGTGGCGGCTGGGAACGCCCACTGCGTGCGCTCCTGGGTCCCCAAGGATCGGCATCCAGTGGGCGCGGCGGAGGGGTGCGGACCACAGGTCAGGGAACTGGGACTGCGTGGAGCAGGGAACCACGTAGTCCGCCCTCTGTTGGCACAACCTGGCGGTCGCAGAAAGGCCTCGCCTTTGGGCTCAAGGCCTTTACCGCTCCACCCCTTTGCTGAAAGGTCAGAGCCGCGCGGTTTTCCCAAGCAGCCTAGTGTCCGCTGCAAGTCCAAGGGCCAGAACCCTGATCTCTGGCCGGCTGGCCCAGCCCTGCTTCTGGCATTTTGGAGGCCAGCGGGCCCTTGACCACTTGCTGGGATGGGAAGGGAAGGGTCCACGAATTGCACCCTAGAAACTTAGTAGGGTGCATGGGTTTCAAAACCCGGT
>NW_011432314.1:0-620 GCF_000754665.1 Bison bison bison
ATTTCCTTCTCCAGTGCATGAAAGTGAAAAAGTGAAAGTGAAGTCACTCAGTCGTGTCCGACTCTTAGCGATCCCATGGACTGCAGCCTACCAGGCTCCTCCATCCATGGGATTTTTCCAGGCAAGAGTACTGGAGTGGGGTGCCATTGCCTTCTCCAAAATATTTGGCAATTACATTAAAAAAAAAAAAATTCTGTGCTGTAGGTATATACTGGAGTAATGTAGTAAGTACTTTTAAAGTAGAGCTTTAAAATGTATCTAACACTTGGAATTATGAGATAATCCTGATAATATCTATGTTATATATTTTTTTACCCATTTCATTCTAGATTGGTGTCAATTCAGGGTAATATATATTTACCAAACAATAGATTATTGTTCAAATAAAATAACTCAGGGAACATTCTATAAGTGAAAGACTTAGTGGAGACCCAGAAAAATGATTAACTCTTCCCTCCTCCTTCTGGATCTTCTGTTTTCACTTAATAGATTGTGCCGATTATTCATATCAGTACCTTGTAATATCTGCCTCATGTTCTATTTGGGCTTCCCAGGTGGCACTAGTGGTAAAGAACCTGCCTGCCAATGCAGGAGATGGAAGAGATGCGGGTTCGATCCCT
>NW_011432315.1:0-854 GCF_000754665.1 Bison bison bison
AGTTGGTTTCCAAGGAAACTTGATTCCTTGGAACCCGGAAAGCTGGTTCTTTTCATATGCAATTCCAAACCATGAGCTCCTTCCCAAAGCCTGCCTGGCCGCCAGCCCCACCCCCCACTCCCCAGAAAAAACGGACTCAAAGAAATCTTTTCCATCTCAGGCGGAAAACTGGAAGATGTCTTGTCTTGTCTGTCTGGATTGATGTCTGTGTCAGTGTGAGCCTTGTGATTTTTGATAATAGTGCTCAAGTTCTGAGTTCTTATTTCAATGGTCTCAAAGACAAGGCAGCCCTTGCAAACCCAACTGCTTCCAATACAAGAAAACTTTGACCTCAGGGAATGTCAGAGTCCCGTGAACTGGGAACTAGTCAATATTAAATATCTAGTAGTTTGTTTCTGCTCCTCTACTGTAGACATGTCTAAGAGTCATCAACAATGAAAGCACAAAAATAGTTCATAGTGCCTCGGTTTGTTCTAAGGAAAAATTAGCTTATATCGTTATATCTGTCACAAGCTTGTAACAGAAAGTACCTCGAAAGAACAGGAACAAACCGAACAATTAAATGTGATATGAGCTTTTAGATAAACTATGAACACTAATTACACTCTGAAATATCTGCCTATGAGAGTCTTGATTGAAGGCAGAGGAGAAGGGGACGACAGAGGCTAAGATGGTTGGATGGCATCACTGATTCGATGGACATGAGTTTGAGCAAGCCCCTGGAGTTGGTGATGGACACGGAAGCCCAGCGTCCTGCAGGCCACGGGGTCCCAAAGAGTCAGACACGACTGAGCCACTGAACTGAACTGAACATACAATCGTTTCTCCAGGTGTTTGGGTTACCCGAGTTTCTA
>NW_011432316.1:0-524 GCF_000754665.1 Bison bison bison
ATTCAACTAATTAGAATGGGATTAAAACACTTGCACGTGCACATACACACACCACCAACAACAATAAGTTACACATAGTGTAAAACTCTTGAAAATTCCAAAATTCTATACTTCTTGTCTTTGCACACAAGAGGTCTCATACAGGTTTACAGGTGAGATATGGGGGTAAGGTGCCCATAGTAAATACAGTATATGAGCCACGCCCTAGGAAACCAACTACAGACTTTATTGTCATTTGGTGTAGGAAAATGCTCAAGCTTTTCAATTGGGAGGAACTCAAAATGCTTAAGACTTGGTATCTCTATAAGTGTATAAGATAAGGGGCCAGAGATTTAGGACCGTTGCAAGTATAGGAAAAGAAGAAAATTTAAGTAATTTGAAACTAAGAAAAAATTTGAGTAAATGACCTGTCTTCCTAACAATGTAATATGACTTTTAAAATGAGTGTTGCCTGTCCATTAAGAAAATCAAATATGTAAAAGAATAGGCTATTCAGAACACACAACACAGATTGATATATTTGT
>NW_011432317.1:0-855 GCF_000754665.1 Bison bison bison
ACTGGCTTCTGGACACAAGCCTAGATGAGGTCTATTGGCCCTGCAGTCACTCGAGAGCAATCCCCAGCTTCCTTCGCAACTTGAATGGAAGATTGGACTCCCCTGGGCCAACACAAGAGGCATCCTGAATTCCCCGTCGTAACTCGAGAATCCTGCCGCAACTCGAGAAAATCCACGTGGTTCCCCCGTCATCGCAAGATGAAGCCCTTTCCCGCTACAGTGTCTCAGGAGAAGTCCCACGTTAGGTATTGGAGGTCGAAACGGTACTTGGCACCCTTGATGCGACCCACAAAGTGCCCCGACATCCCGGTCTCCCTCGAGAGGAACACCGAGGTTTTCCGGCACCACTTCCTCTGAGACCCTTCTACCCTCCTGATCTGGACAGGAGGGTCGACTCCCCTGATTTGTCTGGAAGGGATTCCCGAACTTCCTGTCACACCTCAGGATGAGGCCGGTCTCACGACGACATTCCAGACGTGGCCTCGTGGGTGGTTCCACATTCCGAAGAACCCCGATTTCCCGGTCCCCTCTTGATAAGAACCCGATGCCCGGACACCTCTTCCAACTCCACCCTGTGAATGAAGTCAACACGAAGGGGCAGTGACTCGCCCGTGCATCGTCGGGAAAAGACCCCCAGGTTCCAAATACCGCTCGACAAGTGGCATGTCTCCCCCGGAACACCTCGAGAGGCAAGCGGAGTTCCATGCCTCAACCCAAGACGAGGCCTGACTCTCCTGTCCCAAGTCTGCAGGGACCTTGCGATCGGAGTCTGAAGTCAGAGGAACCCTGAGGTTCCTGCCTCAACTGGAGATGAGGCCCTCTTCCAACTGCACCAAACCCAGTGGAGTGCCGAGA
>NW_011432318.1:0-535 GCF_000754665.1 Bison bison bison
GAACAAAGCAGGACTTTCGAAAGCAGACACGGACACAGACACGCAAGCCTAGGAGTAAGAAAGGAAAAGAAGGAGACACTCGGACCCCCAAGAAGAGAACACAAAACTCAACCTGGGTAGAGACACCGTGACAAAGTCCAGAGACGACACACACAAGCATGCGCGGGTGGGTGGGGAAAGTGCACTTGAGGTCAGGAGAACATGGATTTCAACACCACTGGCCACAAACAGCGGAAAGGCAGACGGCCTGGGAGGTCTGGGGTGCAGGGCTGGCGGGGGTGGGGGTTGGGGGGTTGCGGGGAGGGTGTGGGGGGGGGGGTGGTAGTTGAGGGGCGTGCTGGTGAGGAGGACGGAGTCCAGTAGGGATCCACTAAATAAACCCCGGGTCCCGTGGACAACAGCCACCTCAATGAATACATAACTTTTTCACGTAGCTCAGAACGAAATGAGACAAAACCACCAGGCAGGGAAAGTCAAACTCGGGAACTGTCCTGGCAGCTTAAAAAGTCAGAGAGAGAGAGAGAGAGGAGAGGGA
>NW_011432319.1:0-572 GCF_000754665.1 Bison bison bison
GATTCCCCCGTCATCGAGAGATGAGGGCCTTCGTCTCCTGCATGGCCTAGAGACCAATCTCGCCACCTCTCTCCAAACGCCTCAGGAGGCTTGACTCCCTTGGGTCCACCCAGTGAGCTCCAAGAGATACCCGTCGCGACTCGAGAGCAGAGCGGGGTTCTTTGCTTCCACTCGAGATGAATGCCTGTCTCCCCGGGTGCGTCTGGAATGCAACCCCGAGATCCCTGTCGCCCCTGGAGAGGAACATTGGCTTCTGGACACAAGCCTAGATGAGGTCTATTGGCCCTGCAGTCACTCGAGAGCAATCCCCAGCTTTCCTTCGCAACTCGAATGGAAGATTGGACTTGCCTGGGCCAACACAAGAGGCAGCCTGAATTCCCCGTCGTAACTCGAGAATCCCGCCGTAACTCGAGAAAAACCACGTACGGCTCCCCCGTCACTCGCAAGATGAAGCCCTTTCCCGCTACAGCGTCTCAGGAGAAAGTCCCCCGTTTAGGAATTCGGAGGTCGAAAAGGGCACTTGGCACCCTTCGATGCGACCCACAAAGTTCCCCGAAATCCCGGTCTACCCT
>NW_011432320.1:0-529 GCF_000754665.1 Bison bison bison
CCTTAGAATGTGCTTTGGGCTCTAGGATCTCCCACTGACCCCTGGCAGCTTTGCTGTCTTTGGCATCAAAGCTAGTTATATTATTCACGTACCTGCAACCTTCTCACTGTTATCGATAATATCAGTGATATTACTGTTATCCGAACTCACTGACGTCTCTCCAAAGAGACAAGTGATATCTTCTCCAAATATCTTGAGACAGTTTTCAATGAGAAATTGTATGAAAGAAATCTGTAACACAAAGGGGCAAAAAATGGGGTATTACTGTACATATGGTGTAATAGTAAATCACATTTCATCCACGAATCTTGGCTCTAACCAAAAATGGAAAAGAAATCTGAGAAAATTCAGACTTGACTAAAAATATATAAATATATTATATATACATCAGCTTTTTCTAAAGAAATAACTCCTACTTTCAAGAGTAGTTTGGGCTCAAATTTTAAAATTCTTTTAGTCAGTGGGCTAATGTTATACTATGTAGCCTGGTTTAATAGCTAAAATTTTGTAAAGATGGTTAACATGCTTA
>NW_011432321.1:0-699 GCF_000754665.1 Bison bison bison
GAAGTGGGTATTCCAGTCCCAGCCAGGTGGAATAGAGATAAGCCATCCCAGCCAAACCCATTCCAAACTTCAGACCCACAGAATCACAAGTTTAAACCATTAAGGTTTTTTTTGATGTTGACCATTTTAAAAAATCTCTATTTAATTTGTTTCAATATTGCTTCTGTTTTATGCTTTCGTTTTCTGGCCCATGAGGCATGTGAGATTTTAGCTTCCCAACCAGGGATCAAACCCAAACACCCCCTGTACTGGAAGATGACCTCCCAACCACCGGCTAGCCAGGAAAGTCCCTAAGCCACTAAGTTTAGAGGTTGATTGTTACACAACAATAAATAACTGAAACAACCTCGGGCACTATTGCCAGTCCCAATTTCTCTGCCGTTTTGTACAACCTATGTTCCATTTAGTCCAAGTCAGCAGTGTTTCTGACAATACAGGTTTTTTTTGTAGAGGCTTGTGAGCCGTGAGTGTATTTTCACCGGGTTTCACATAAGGTATATCCACAGACCTTTTCCTGATAATCCCTTCTCTACCTTTGGTTTTTTCCTGAGGAAGAATGCTCTTAAGTCTCTCCAGGCCCTCTGTTTTGATATAGAAGATCTGAGAAGAATATCTTAATCTCTTGGAAAAGTTATTGATGTAAGTAAATACTTCTATATTTTTAAGCTTTGGGGATTTCAGCAAAGAGTTGTGCAGTCA
>NW_011432322.1:0-791 GCF_000754665.1 Bison bison bison
CCCTGGCCGGCTTGCGGCTCTCGGGTGTGTGTGTCGGTGGCGGTGGGCGTCGAGGCCCCCGTGAGGGGTCCGGGGGGGGGCGGGGGGGCCAGTCCGTCGTCCCGGGCGTGCGGTGGGACCGTCCCTGTGCTGGGAGGCCTCCGGCGGTGAGATCCCCGCGGTGGGCCCCGGGGCCGACTCGCGCTTCCCCCTGCCCCCCAGCACGGGTCGCTTTGAGCCATGCCCCTCGCGGTGGCGCGCGGCCGCCCCACCAACACCGCCCCTGTTCCGTGGCGTTGGCCTCGCGTGGCCGCACCCCGTCGGTGCCCCTCTCCGTCTGTCCGTCCGCCTCAGTCCGCTCGCCGTCTGCTGCCTCCCGGGGCCGCGCCCTGGTGTGTCTCGCTTCCGGGCCCGCCGCGGTCCCGATCCGTTGCCCGTCTCGCCGCCGCCTGTCCGTCGCCACCGTCGCGTGCTGGACGAGGGGGAGCTCCCGCGATCTCCCCCCCTCCCCCGCCCCGCCGCGGCCCCCCCGCTCCGGTGCGCTCGCCCGAGCGCGGGTCGGGTCCCCGGTCTTGCCCGCCGCGGGCCGGTCGCCGTGTCCTCGCCGGCCGGCATCCCCCGCCCCTCTGGGGCGGGTGTGATGGCCGGACGCCGAGGGCGCGCGTCGGCCGTCCGCGGTGTGGCCTTGGCCGTGGTGGAGTCCCCCCCCGGGGGGGGCGGGCTCGCGGTGGGGGGGGGCGGTGCGGGGGTGGAGGGAGAGGGGGGGCTCCGCCGGCCCTCGTCCCTCCCCCTCCTCGGCCCTCCGCGCGGTG
>NW_011432323.1:0-533 GCF_000754665.1 Bison bison bison
ACCCACTCCAGTATTCTAGCCTGGAGAATTCCATTGGCTGTATAGTTCATGGGGTCAGACAAAGAGTCAGAGTCAGACACGACTGAGCCACTTTCACTTCCACTAGTTTTAAAAATGTATAATACAATGCTTAGAAATTCATTTGGCTTATTTGCAATAATTCACATATATTCATATTATAAAAAATATATATGTAAATTCATTGGAAATTTAGGCTGTTATGAATTAAAATGTAATGTGAATGCTTCAAAATAATTCATAAGAAGGCTTTGCTTTCTATAATTGAGATTTACATGCAAAATGCATTTAGTTGATTTACAATGTCCTGCTAGTTTCAGGTATATAGCAAAGTGGTTCAGTTATGCATATACATACATTCTTTTTCTAGACTCTTTGCTCATATGGGTTATTACAGAATATCGAGTAGAGTTCTCTGTGCTATATAGTAGGTCCTTGTTGGTTATCTGTTTTATATATAGTAGTGTGTGTATATTAATCCCAATTTCCTAATTTATCCCTCCCATTGTGTTTCG
>NW_011432324.1:0-680 GCF_000754665.1 Bison bison bison
ACTTCTCAGAGCCACCATGAGAAGCCCCCTGAGGTCACCTGCTACAAGTCAAGGGAAGCCAGGGTTTCTGCCTCAACCCGAGAAAGACCTCGAGAGACCTTCTTCAACACGTCTCGAGGCCAGATTCCCCTACCATGACTCGAGAGCAATGACGCGCTCCCCCTCGCCACTCGCATGGACACCCGACTTCCCTGGCGCCCCACGAGAGGCTCACTGACCTAGCCGTCGTACCTAGGGAGAAACCGCACACTGTGGCCGCCGCTCGAGAACAACCCTTGAGACTCCCCCATCATCGCGAGTTGAGGGCCTTCGTCTCCTCGTATGGCCTACGAGACCAAATCTCTCGACCTCTCTCCAACGCCTCAGGAGGCTTGACCCCTTTAGTCACCCAGTGAGCTCCAAGAGATACCCGTCGCGACTCGAGAGCAGACGGGGTTCTTTGCTTCCACTCGACATGAATGCCTGTCTCCCCGGGTGTGTCTGGAATGCAACCCTGAGATCCCTGTCGCCCCTGGAGAGGAACATTGGCTTCTGGACAGAAGCCTAGATGAAGTCTATTGGCCCTGCAGTCACTCGAGAGAAATCCCCAGCTTTCCTTCGCAACTCGAATGGAAGATTGGACTTCCCTGGGCCAACACAAGAGGCATCCTGAATTCCCCGTCGTAATTCGAGAATCCTGC
>NW_011432325.1:0-684 GCF_000754665.1 Bison bison bison
GCACCCCGATTTCCCGGTCCCCTCTTGGTAAGAACCCGATGCCCGGACACCTCTCCGAACTCCACCCTGTGAATGAAGTCAACACGAAGGGGCAGTGACTCGCCCGTGCATCGTCCGGAAAGACACCCAGGTTCCAAATACCGCTCGACAAGTGGCCTCTCTCCCTGGGGACACCTCGAGAGGCAAGCGGACTTCCATGCCTCAACCCAAGACGAGGCCTGACTCTCCTGTCCCCAGTCTGCAGGGACCCTGCGATCGGAGTCTGAAATCACAGGAACCCTGAAGTTCCTGCCTCAACTGGAGATGAGGCCCTCTTCCAATGCACCAAACCCCGTGGAGTCCCGAGAAGCCGCCCCCCCACATCCAGTTTCCCTGACTTCTCAGAGCCACCATGAGAAGCCCCCTGAGGTCACCTGCACAAGTCGAGAGAAGCCGGGGTTTCCTGCCTCAACCCGAGAAAGACCTCGAGAGACCTTCTTCAACACGTCTCCAGGCCAGGTTCCCCTACCATGACTCGAGAGCAATGACGCCCTCCCCGTCGCCACTCGCATGGAGACCCGACTTCCCTGGCGCCCCACGAGAGGCTCACTGACCTCGCCGTCGTACCTCGTGAGAAACCGCACCCTGGGGCCGCCGCTCGAGAACCACCCCGAGACTCCCCCGTCATCGCGGAGATGAGGGCCT
>NW_011432326.1:0-809 GCF_000754665.1 Bison bison bison
ACTTCATTCACAGGGTGGAGTTCGAAGAGGTGTCCGGGCATCGGGGACCGGGCAATCGGGGTCCTTCTGAATGTGGAACCACCCACGAGGCCACGTCTGGAATGTCGTTGTGAGACCGGCCTCATCCTGAGGTGCGACCGGAAGGTCGGGAACACCTTCCAGACAAAGCAGAGGAGTCGACCCTCCTGTCCAGATCAGGAGGGTAGAAGAGGCTCAGAGGAAGTGGTGCCGGAAAACTTCGGTGTTCCTCTCGAGGGAGACCGGGATGTCGGGGCACTTTGTGGGTCGCATCAAGGGTGACAAGTACCGTTTCGAACTCCAATTCCTAAAGTGGGACTTCTCCTGAGACGCTGTAGTGGCACAGGGCTACATCTTGCGATGACGGGGGAACCACGTGGTTTTTCTCGAGGTGTAGCAGTATTCTCGAATTACGACGGGAATTCAGGATGCCTCTTGTGTTGGCCCAGGGAAGTCCAATCTTCCATTCGACTTGCGAAGGAAAGCTGGGGATTTCTCTCGAGTGACTGCAGGGCCAATAGACCTCATCTAGGCTTCTGTCCAGAAGCCAATGTTCCTCTCCAGGGGCGACAGGGATCTCAGGGGTGCATTCCAGACACACCCGGGGAACAGGCATTCATGTCGAGTGGAAGCAAAGAACTCCGCTCTGCTCTCGAGTCGCGACGGATATCTCTTGGAGCTCACTGGGTGACTAAAGGGTCAAGCCTCTGAGGCGTTGGAGAGAGGTCGAGAGATTGGTCTCTAGGCCATACCAGGAGACGAAGGCCCCTCAAACTCGCGATGATGGGGGA
>NW_011432327.1:0-640 GCF_000754665.1 Bison bison bison
CATTGTTCACAAGTCACTACGTTAGGTCCACCTGAATAATTCATGCCTACATTAAGTTTGTTGGAGTCATTAGTAAAAAGGAAAACATAAGGCAAGGGTGGATAAGCTAAAACAGAATAAGTAGAATTATTTTCTGGTTGGAGTTCACGCTGCAGCAGCCCTGTCAGTCTCGCCGGGATCTCAATGTTTATCTTGTTTCCCCTGCTGGCCGGCGCCGCGCTGGTCTGGACGGCACTTTGTGGGTGCACTCTCTTCTCTGGCCCTCACTCGCTGCACAAACTTCTTTGCTCTAGGTCGCGGGGTGCAGCGAGGAGGGTGCGGGGCGAGGCTGGAGGCGCAGAGGCGAGAGCTGCCTAGTGGGCGGGGCAAGCGAGTGCGCTCCGCGAACCTGGCCTGTCTGGACCCAAATTGGTGAATCTGCGTCCTGTGGAAAAATACAAGCACATCCTCGACCGCTAGTTAATAATGAGTCAGGACCCTTCCATTGTCCTGAGAGAAGGTCCTTCCATTTGACTAATGGCTTTGCATTCAATTGCTCTGGGCACCAATGGCGAAGCATTGCAGTAGTTCCGGCGGAATCGGCATTTAAAATATTTATTACAAAAAGAGCAAGTTGCAAGATTTGATGGGGAGAGCTATA
>NW_011432328.1:0-623 GCF_000754665.1 Bison bison bison
TCCCTGCAGACTTGGGACAGGAGAGTCAGGCCTCGTCTTGGGTTGAGGCATGGAACTCCGCTTGCCTCTCGAGGTGTTCCCGGGGAGACAGGCCACTTGTCCAGCGGTATTTGGAACCTGGGGGTCTTTTCCCGACGATGCACGGGCGAGTCACTACCCCTTCGTGTTGACTTCATTCACAGGGTGGAGTTCGAAGAGGTGTCCGGGCATCGGGTTCTTATCAAGTGGGGACCGGGAAATCGGGGTCCTTCGGAATGTGGAACCACCCACGAGGCCACGTCTGGAATGTCGTCGTGAGACCGGCCTCATCCTGAGGTGCGACCGGAGGTCGGGAACCCCTTCTAGACAAAAGCAGGGGAGTCGAACCTCCTGTCCAGATCAGGAGGGTAGAAGTGGCTCTGAGGAAGTGGTGCCGGAAAACCTCGGTGTTCCTCTCGAGGGAGACCGGGATGCCAGGGAACTTTGTGGGTCGCATCAAGGGTGCCAAGTACCGTTTCGACCTCCAATACCTAACGTGGGACTTCTCCTGAGACGCTGTAGCGGGAAATGGCTTCATCTTGCGATGACGGGTGAACCACGTTGGTTTTTCTCGAGTTGCGGCGGGATTCTCGAGTTACGACGGG
>NW_011432329.1:0-585 GCF_000754665.1 Bison bison bison
GAAGACTCTTGAGAGTCCCTTGGACTGCAAGGAGATCCAACCAGTCCATTCTGAAGGAGATCAGCCCTGGGATTTCTTTGGAAGGAATGATGCTAATGCTGAAACTCCAGTACTTTGGCCACCTCATGCGAAGAGTTGATTCATTGAAACAGACTCTGATGCTGGGAGGGACTGGTCACAAAGAGTTGGACACGACTGAGTGACTGAACTGAACTGAACTGAAGTGACCTTAGGGGCTTCCCTGGTGGCTCAGTGGTAGAGAAGCTGCCTGCAATGCAGGAGACGCAAGAGATGTAGGTTTGATCCCTGGGTTGGGAAATTCCCCTGGAGAAGAAAATGGCAAGTGACTCCAGTATTCTTCCCTGGGAAATCCCATGGACAGAAGAGCCTGGCAGGCCACAGTCCATGGGGTCGCAGAAGAGTTGGACACAACTTAGCAACATCAACAGTGACCTATGGATGAGATATATTATTTGGCTTAGAGAAGCAGCAAGTAAAGATAGAGCTGATCATCAAATTGAAGAGGTCAGTCACAGATATTGTAAACAATGATTCATTGGTTAGTTTCCAGATCTAAATCAATGA
>NW_011432330.1:0-542 GCF_000754665.1 Bison bison bison
GAACCACCCCGAGACTCCCCCGTCATCGCGGAGATGAGGGTCTTCGTCTCCTGCATGGCCTAATGGCCAAGCTCGCGACCTCTCTCCAAACGCCTCAGGAGGCTTGACTCCCTTTAGTCCACCCAGTGAGCTCCAAGAGATACCCGTCGCGACTCGAGAGCAGAGCGGGGTTCTTTGCTTCCACTCGAGATGAATGCCTGTCTCCCCGGGTGCGTCTGGAATGCAACCCCGAGATCCCGGTCGCCCCTGGAGAGGAACATTGTCTTCTGGACACAAGCCCAGATGAGGTCTGTTGGCCCTGCAGTCACTCGAGAGCAATCCCCAGCTTTCCTTCGCAACTCGAATGGAAGATTGGACTTCCCTGGGCCAACACAAGAGGCATCCCGTATTCCCCGTCGTAACTCGAGAATCCCGCCGCAACTCGAGAAAAACCACGGGGTTCCCCGTCATCGCAAGATGAAGCCCTTTCCCGCTACAGCCTCTCAGGGGAAGTCCCACGTTAGGAATTGGAGGTCGAAACGGTACTTGGCACCCTTGATGCA
>NW_011432331.1:0-614 GCF_000754665.1 Bison bison bison
AACAACAGGAAATTGTTTTCTCCCAGTTCTGGAGGCTAGAAGTCCAGGATCAAGGTGTTGACAGTGTGGTTTCTCAGGAGATCTCTTTCCCTGATGCACAGACAGCTGCATTCTCGTGTCCTCCTGTCCCTTTATGTCCATGCATCCTTGATGTCTTGTGTGTCCTAATTTCCTTTTTTTTTTTTTTTCTGGCCATGCTGCTTAACTTCTGGGTCTTAGTTCCAGTCCAGGGATTGAAATGGGGCCCTTGGCAGTGAAAATTCTGAGCCCTAACCACTGGCCTTGCAGGGAATTCTCTCTCTCTTTTTATGTAGAGAACCATCAGATTGGACTAGGGCTTACCCTAGTGACTTCGTTGAGTTTAACTACCTTGTTAAGAATATAATCTACAAATATAGTCACATTCCAAAGTGTAGGGGGTTAGGACTTCTACAGATAATTTTTTAAATGAATTAATTTATTTGATGGCACCAATTGTTAGTTGTGGCATGTGGGGTCTTTGGACTTCCTGGCAGCATGTGGGATCTAGTTCCCTGACCAGGGACCGAAGCCCAGCCCCCTGCACTGGGAGTGGAGAGCTTTAGCCACTGGATCATTGGGAAAGTCCCCTCAAC
>NW_011432332.1:0-593 GCF_000754665.1 Bison bison bison
TATGATCCTGTTGCCATTTACTTTATTGTTTGGGGTTCGAGTTTATACACCATTTTTGTGTTTCCTGTCTAGAGAATATCCTTCAGTATTTGTTGGAGAGCTGGTTTGGTGGTGCAGAATTCTCTCAGCTTTTGCTTGTCTGAAAAGCTTTTGATCTCTCCTTCATACTTGAATGAAATCCTTGCTGCATACAATAATCTGGACTGTAGGTTATTTTCTTTCATCATTTTAAGTATGTCTTGCCATTCCCTCCTGGCTTGAAGAGTTTCCATTGAAAGATCAGCTGTTATCCTTATGGGAATTCCCTTGTGTGTTATTTGTTGTTTTTCCCTTGCTGCTTTTAATATTTGTTCTTTGTGTTTGATCTTTGTTAATTTGATTAATATGTGTCTTGGGGTGTTTCTCCTTGGGTTTATCCTGTTTGGTACTCTCTGGGTTTCTTGGTACTTGGGTGATTATTTCCTTCCCCATTTTAGGGAAGTTTTCCACTATTATCTCCTCAAGTATTTTCTCATGGTCTTTCTTTTGTCTTCTTCTTCTGGACCCCTATGATTCGAATGTTGTAGCGTTTAATATTGTCCTAGAGGTCTCTG
>NW_011432333.1:0-524 GCF_000754665.1 Bison bison bison
AGCATGCCAGGCCTCCCTGTCCATCACCAACTCCCGAAGCCTACCCAAACTCATGTCCTTTGAGTCAGTGATGCCATACAACCATCTCATCCTCTGTCATCCCCTTTTCCTCCTGCCCCTAATCTTTTCCAGCAACAGGGTCTTTTCAAATGAGTCAGCTTTTCGCATAAGGTGGCCAAAGTATTGGATTTTCAGCTTCAACATCAGTCCTTCCAATGAACACCCAGGACTGATGTCCTTTTGATGGACTGGTTGGATTTCCTTGCAGTCCAAGGGACTTTCAAGAGTCTTCTCCAACACCACAGTTCAAAAGCATCAATTCTGCGCTCAGCTTTTTTTATAGTCCAAATCTCACATCCATACATGACTATTGGAAAAACCATAGCCTTGACTAGACAGACCTTTGTTGACAAAGTAATGTCTCTGCTTTTTAATATGCTGTCTAGGTTGGTCATAATTTTCCATCCAAGGAGTAAGAATCTTTTAATTTCATGGCTGCAATTACCATCTGTAGTGATTTTGGA
>NW_011432334.1:0-593 GCF_000754665.1 Bison bison bison
TCTAGTTCTGTGCTCCTCTGTCAGGTTGTTGGGTGCACATTCAGAGACACAGCGTGTGTTTTACATTCAAGTCTAACTTAGTACTTTTACTGCCTCCCTGACACGACTGTTTCCTCCTTGTCACTGTTACACTTTAAACTGTTAGATGTATATTTGGCGTTAACATCATTGTTTTGTAAAGTTAGTATTTACCCTCACCTTTACCTCATTGTTGGTCTCTACTTGTTTTTTATATTTCCATCAGAGACTACTTTTCTTTTTCCCAAAGCACTGCCTGAATATTCTTTTAGTGCATGTGTGTGGGTGATGAGTTGTCTCATTTCCACTTGCCCTAAAAGTCTTTATTTTGCTTTCATTTTCGAAGAGTGTTTTCTTGGGTATAGAATTCCAGGTTGGTGGTTATTTGTTTTTCAGCATTTTACAGATGCCAGTCCATTATTTCTGACTTCCTTGTTCTTGAAAAGTCAGCTCTCAGTGTTGCTGTGCCATTAAAAGCCACACCATTTTTCCTCTGAGTGCTTGAACATGTTCTTCTAGCCTTAGGCACCCACAGAGCTGCTGAAACCAATGGGTGGTTATCATTTTTGAGTCAG
>NW_011432335.1:0-525 GCF_000754665.1 Bison bison bison
AGAAGGTAAGAGAAAGAACGACACGGTGAGACCAAGTTTTGGTGAACAAGGCCCGCACTTTATTTTTCAAAGTAGTTTTTATACCTTAAGTTATGCATAGAGGATAATGGGGGAAGGGGTAGTGTCTTGCAGGAAACCAGGCTTTCTTCCTGCAAACTTATCATATGCAAAAGCTTAGGTGATTTGCATCATCTTCTGGCCCAGAGGCCTGTTAATATTTTAAGACGTTTTCTTCAGAAAACTTATTTTTCTCTAAAGGTGGTTGGTCAGGAGCCACCCTCCAAAAAAGCATTAGATAAAGTTGCATTCCTACAGAGCAAAGGTGTGGTGGGCTATAACAAGAAAAAGAATTAACTCAAGGGTCCCAGGTTACAAATATTAAAGCTACTACTTACACCAATTATATTAATCAATACACTGCCAGGGACACAGCAGGTAAGGGATATGGAACCTTAGCAGCAAACAATGGCCCAACAAGTGAAAAACCATTCACCAATACAATTTCTAATCAATCTTTTAACTACT
>NW_011432336.1:0-582 GCF_000754665.1 Bison bison bison
AGACGAACACCGAGGTTTTCTGGCACCACTTCCTCTGAGCCCCTTCTACCCTCCTGATCTTGACAGGAGGGTCGACTCCTCTGCTTTGTCTGGAAGGGCTTCCCGAACTTCCGGTCGCAACTCAGAATGAGGCCGGTCTAACGACGAAATTCCAGACGTGGCCTCGTGGGTGGTTCCACATTGCGAAGGAACCCGATTTCCAGGTCCCCTCTTGATAAGAACCCGATGCCCGTACACCACTTCGAACTCCACCCTGTGAATGAAGTCAGCACGAAGGGGCAGTGACTCCCCGGTGCATCGTCCGGAAAAACCCCAGGTTCGAAATACAACTCGACAAGTGTCCTCTCACCCCGTGAACACCTCCAGAGGCTAGCGGAGTTCCATGCCTCAACCCAAGACTAGGCCTGACTCTCCTGTCCCCAGTCTGCAGGGACCCTGCGATTGGAGTCTGAAATCAGAGGAACCCTGAGGTTCCTGCCTCAACTGGAGATGAGGCCCTCTTCCAATGCACCAAACCCAGTGGAGTCCCGAGACGGCCCCTCCCACCTCCAGTTTCCCCGACTTCTCAGAGCCAACAGAGAA
>NW_011432337.1:0-628 GCF_000754665.1 Bison bison bison
GCCGCAACTCGAGAAAAACCACGTGGTTCCCCCGTCATCGCAAGATGAAGCCCTTTCCCGCTACAGCGTCTCAGGAGAAGTCCCACGTTAGGAATTGGAGGTCGAAACGGTACTTGGCACCCTTGATGCCCCCGCACAAAGTTCCCCGGCATCCCGGTCTCCCTGGAGAGGAACACCGAGGTTTTCCGGCACCACTTCCTCTGAGCCCCTTCTACCCTCCTGATCTCCACAGGAGGGTCGACTCCCCTGCTTTGTCTGGAAGGGGTTCCCGACCTTCCGGTCGCACCTCAGGATGAGGCCGGTCTCACGACGACATTCCAGACGTGGCCTCGTGGGTGCTTCCACATTGCGAAGCACCCCGATTTCCCGGTCCCCTCTTGGTAAGAACCCGATGCCCGGACACCTCTCCGAACTCCACCCTGTGAATGAAGTCAACACGAAGGGGCAGTGACTCGCCCGGGCATCGTCCGCAAAAGACCCCCAGGTTCCAAATACCGCTCGACAAGTGGCCTCTCTCCCCGGGGACACCTCGAGAGGCAAGCGGAGTTCCATGCCTCAACCCAAGACGAGGCCTGACTCTCCTGTCCCCCAGTCTGCAGGGACCCTGCGATCGGAGTCTGAAATCAGA
>NW_011432338.1:0-680 GCF_000754665.1 Bison bison bison
TGAGCTCTTGTGAACTCTGCCAGAACCTGAATTTACAAATGATCTGACAAGAGAAAAGGGAAAGACTGGGCCAGAGAGGCCATTACAGGTTAACTTCGTATAATCAGAAGTTTACTCAGCACAAGTGCCAGCCTTTTTTTGTAGCCGCAAGATACCCGTTCTCCTTTCATAGCTGCTAACCTGTCCCTGGATGAACTGGTTTTGCCTCCCGTTTTTTTGTTGTTGTGTTTCTCAGTATTAACACTTGTAAAAACCTATGGCCACGTGGTCCAAGGCCTCCCCAGGGGCACTTCTCTTCCCTGCTTTCAAAGGCAGCCCAAATTTCTAATCGTGGAGAGTCTGTTAATTCTTCCTCTTCCTGGTAAGAAAACTGGAGGGACTTTTCCAAGGTTCAGCACTTTCCATCTGCCTTTCTCTTTACAACTTTTGTAGATGTTCACCAATAAATGCTAGTATTTACTGAACATGTTTTCTGTGCCAGACACTTTTGAAGCACTTTAATAACAATGCTCATATTACTCAAAGAGTCGGCTTCACTTTCATATTACTGAGCATCTATTGTGTGCCAGGCACTGCTCTAGGCCAAGGATGTGGAACAAACAAAACAAAGGTCATCCCTCCGGGATCTTGCATTTTATTGGGCAGACAACCAGACAGTACAACTCGTCAGTAAACAACAC
>NW_011432339.1:0-549 GCF_000754665.1 Bison bison bison
GGGAAATATGCAACAGCGGGCAAGCCAAGTCATTGGCAAATTTCAGCTGCAGAGTGTGGGATCACTACTTTAAGCTCACAGGCCATGGGGCAAGATTAGTAGTAGTGGAACTCATGGTCTATAAGGCAGGCTCAGCAGTGATTAAATAGTGTAACAGGGTACAAAATCAGTAGCTGAACCGCTTACAAGTGGCAAGACACATGCTTCAGAGTGCAAAATTAGTATTGGCCACACACATGCTCTAGGCCACATGCTCACTAGCTGTGCCATGCCTGCTTAGTGTAAGGACTCAGAAGTGACAGGTGTGCTATAGTACTAGGATTGATACTGCCGGGATGCATGATTCAGTGTGCAGGTGTGTAACTCAGGCATTCTTACTCTACAGCATAGTCTCTGTAGTGTCAGAACATTGGCTCTTGAAGGCACACACAGTCATGATGGGAGATATGTTCCTGAGTAAACCGCAGTAGTGCAAAACCCATGATAAAATGTGTGCACTCTGTAGTCATGAGAGCTGTACTCCCAATTGCAAGTTCAGTTACTGTGGAA
>NW_011432340.1:0-546 GCF_000754665.1 Bison bison bison
GCTCAACATTCAGAAAAAGAAGACCATGGCATCTGGTCCCATCGCTTCATGGGAAATAGATGGGGAAACAGTGGAAACAGTGTCAGACTTTACATTTTGAAGCTCCACAATCACTGCAGAAGATGATTGCAGCCATGAAATTAAAAGATGCTTACTCCTTGGAAGGAAAGTTATGACCAGTGTAGGTAGCATATTGAAAAGCAGAGACATTACTTTGCCAATAAAGGTCTGTCTAGTCAAGGCTATGATTTTTCCATTGTCATGTATGGATGTGAGAGTTGGACTATAAAGAAAGTTGAGCGCCAAAGAATTGATTCTTTTGAACTGTGGTGTTGGAGAAGACTATTGAGAGTCACTTGGACTGCAAGGAGATCCAACCAGTCCATTCTAAAGGATATCAGTCCTGGGTGTTCTTTGGAAGGACTGATGCTAAACCTAAACTTCAGTACTTTGGCCACCTCATACGAAGAGTTGACTCATTGGAAAAGACCTTGATGCTGGGAGAGATTGGGAGCAGGAGGAGAAGGAGACGACAGAGGATGAGAT
>NW_011432341.1:0-551 GCF_000754665.1 Bison bison bison
CTTTTGTTTGCTGGAAGATTTTTGATTACAGTTTCAATTTCCGTGCTTGTGATGGGTCTGTTAAGATTTTCTATTTGTTCCTGGTCCAGTTTTGGAAAGTTGTACTTTTCTAAGAATTTGTCCATTTCTTCCACGTTGTCCATTTTATTGGCATATAATTGTTGATAGTAGTCTCTTATGATCCTTTGTATTTCTGTGTTGTCTGTTGTGATCTCTCCATGTTCGTTTCTAATTTTGTTGATTTTGATTTTTTCCCCTTTGTTTCATGATGAGTCTGGCTAATGGTTTGTCATTTTTATTTATCCTTTCAACGAACCAGCTTTTGGTTTTGTTGATTTTTGCTATGGTCTCTTTTGTTTCTTTTGCATTTATTTCTGCTCTAATTTTTTAAGATTTCTTTCCTTCTACTAACACTGGGGTTCTTCATTTCTTCCTTTTCTAGTTGCTTTAGGTGTAGAGTTAGGTTATTTATTTGACTTTTTTTCTGTTTTCTTGAGGTGTTGCCTGTATTGCTATGAACTTTCCCCTTAGGACTGCTTTTACCGTGTCCC
>NW_011432342.1:0-539 GCF_000754665.1 Bison bison bison
ACTACACAGTGAGCACAGTAGCAAGATGCTTCTCTTTCCTTAAAGCCAATAAATTGTGAATTGTGCTTCTGAAGGGGCCAATAATGCTGATTGGGAAAATCAGAGGAAATGGTACAATCTGAGGAGCTCTAGAATCTGGAATTTACACGGAATGCTCTCCTAGATTGTATTTCAGCCTCAGCATATACACAGGTAGATAGAGAACTGACTGCCAATGTCAGTGCCTTGCAAGAGACAGAAGTGATGTAACTCGTGCTGTAAACTGTCAGAGTACCTCTGAATTAATATCCAAAGCCTCTATGTATGTAAGCAATGAGTCCATGTGCATGTCTATTTTTTTTAAATTTATTTTATTTTAAACTTTACATAATTGTATTAGTTTTGCCAAATATCAAAATGAATCCATCACAGGTATACATGTGCTCCCCATCCTGAACCCTCCTCCCTCCTCCCTCCCCATACCATCCCTCTGGGTCCGTCCCAGTCGCACCAGCCCCCAAGCATCCAGTATCGTGCATCGAACCTGGACTGGCATCTCA
>NW_011432343.1:0-521 GCF_000754665.1 Bison bison bison
AAAAAGCATTAGATAAAGTTGCATTCCTACAGAGCAAAGGTGTGTTGGGCTATAACAAGAAAAAGAATTAACTCAAGGGTCCCAGGTTACAAACATTAAAGCTACTACTTACACCAGTTATGTTAATCAATACACTGCCAGGGACACAGCAGGTAAGGGATATGGAAACTTAGCAGCAAACAATGGCTCAACAAGTGAAAAACCATTCACCAATACAATTTCTAATCAATCTTTTAACTACTCAAAAGAATCTGTGTTTAGACAGTTTAGAACATCTCCTGCCTCTCACAGTTGGGAGTCTCTGAACAGTCACATGTGGCCGGAAAAACCTATTCAGGCAGGCTAGAGGATTTCCAAAGGAGTTTGTAGGTTAAACACTGTCACACCCAGGAATTATTAACTGGAAATGTAAGCTAACTCTTTTTTCAGTAGAGAGGTAGTTGGGGAGAGCCCCCTGTAAAGTCAGAGGTTTAGGTGAAAGCGCAAGCAGAAAGTAGGCAGACTCTGGTTTTGGGGGTATA
>NW_011432344.1:0-656 GCF_000754665.1 Bison bison bison
CACCGCCACCGCCCTCGCGGCGGGAGCTCCGGGGCGCGAACCGCGGCACGGCCGCAGCCCGGGGGGAGAGCGCGCAGCGGCGGGCAGACGCCGCGGCGTCCCGCGGGTCGCCGCCGGGGCACGCGTCCCCGGGGCGCGGACGCGCACGCGGACTCGGCCTCGGGCGCGAGCCGCCCGTCCCGACGGGGCGCGAGCCGCGTGGGGGGCGGGAAGCGGGCACGGGCCGCGGGCACACCGCGGGAAAGGCACCGCAGGGGAAGGCGGGGAGCGGAGGGCCAACGCCGGCCGGGCGCCGGCAAACACCGCCGCCAAGGGCGGGACGGCGAACGACGGCGGACCGGAGGGCGCGACCCCACCCCCGCCACCACCGCGGCCCCCGCCGCGTGGCGCGAGACCGTCCCCAGCCCCCCGACACCCCACGGGGCGGTGACACCCGAAGGCCACTTGCGGCGCGAGGAAGCTCTCGAAGGGGGAGACCGACCACACAGGCCCCGGCAGGCCAGGGGCCTCGGCGCGAGCTCACGTCCCCTTCTCTCCCCTCTCGCGGGCGACGTCCCCCCCTGCCACAGAGGCGGGGGGGGGGGGACGCCGTGTCTGCACTTTAGGGGGACGGAGGGCCCAGAGGCCCTGCGAGGACAGCCCCCAGCCACGCGCCC
>NW_011432345.1:0-510 GCF_000754665.1 Bison bison bison
GGGCGCGCTCCCCACCTTCACCACGGGCTCCCGGGGAGCCCCGCCCCCACGCCCGGTTCCAGGAGAGCCTCTGGGACCTCGCTCCCGCCGCCCGGTGAAACGGGAGGACAATCCATCCAGCCCACAGAGGCAATCCAAGCTGTCTAGAATTCAGGGATCCAGCGAGGACTACGGAAAGGAAAGATGACCTGACCTAGGAGGGCCATGATATTCTATAGAACCGGACAAAGTTGGTTTCCAAGGAAACTTGATTCCTTGGAACCCGGAAAGCTGGTTCTTTTCATATGCAAATTCCAAACACTTAGCTCCTTCCCAAAGCCTGCCTGGCCGCCAGCCCCACCCCCCACTCCCCAGAAAAAAAACGGCTACAAAGAAATCTTTTCCATCTCAGGCGGAAAACTGGAAGATGTCTTGTCTTGTCTGTCTGGATTGATGTATGTGTCAGTGTGAGCCTTGTCGTATTTTTGATATAGTGCTCAAGTTCGAGTTCTTATTTCAATTGGTCTCAAG
>NW_011432346.1:0-630 GCF_000754665.1 Bison bison bison
TTCACTGATGTATTAATCAAGATTTAGATTAATCATCTACTCATTATTTTTGGCCATCTTTTATTCTTTTTCTGTGAATGTGTTCTTCACATATTTGACCATATTTCCACTGAGCTATTGACATTTTTTAAGTTTATTTATACTTAATATTTGTACCTTACAAATTCTTGAGTTTTAGATACATGATAACTGTTTTCCATCTGTCTGTTATTTAGTGAAAAATAGTGGCATCATTTCTAACATAATTTGTTACTAACTTTATGCCAAGTCAAACATCACTCTCTTTTTTTAACTCTCTCTATACAGGATTACACTGACAGATATATTTCCTAAAATGAGCTGTGATAACCTCACTCATAAGCTCATTAATAAACACGGAAATATTTTTCTCCAAAGGCATAATATCTAAAACTATAGTTTCTGTTAACACCTTTTTCATTTTGATCTGTGAGTTAGGGCCTCAAATCTAAGCTCGAGGTTCATTCCACACAAAGTGTTTCTCAATCGCTTAACAGAGCCCACAGAATGGCACAAAAACTACAAAACCCAGGTCTGGGCTTCCCTCAGGTGGCAGGTGACCACATGCCTCAACCTACTACCTTCTCAATTCACATAGCAATAACACTCCGG
>NW_011432347.1:0-841 GCF_000754665.1 Bison bison bison
CTAAGCGCCGCACGGAGGGAAGTCAGGGTCCCTGTGCCCCTGGCTTGGAGAGGCGGCTCCACAGCCAGAGTGTTGCTCCGTTGGTGCCCAGAAAGCGCCTGCCAGACCGGGCCTTCCCTGGAGCTGTCCTCCCGCCTAGAGGCAGGTGGATGTGCTGTGCGGGCTTCCCCTGTGCGTTTGGGCTCCCTAGCACAGCCGCAGCGCAGGGGAACCAGCCCATGATCAGTGAGCTCCGGGCAGTACTGTGGTCCCAGGTTTGGAGCCCAATGCCCGGAACGCGGGAGAGAAGAGGCTGGCTGCCGGCGGGTGCTTGCAAGCGTGTTACTGGGAAGGACCGAGTGAGCTTCCACACCGGCGGAGCTCCAGCTCTGCGCCCAGGCGCGATAGCACAGAGCCCCGGCCGAGAGGCTGCTCTGGGCTGGGCGAGCCTCCCCAAGCCCTGCCCAGCTTCTAGCGTTCGCAACCGGGAAGGAGCAGGCTGCGGGAGTGTGGGAGACGTGAGTGGTGCCTGACTGGTGCCTCAGCTCAGCTCTCGCCTTCCCTTCGGACCTAGGAGCCAGGCGTCCTTGCAGAGGGCTTAGGGGCTGGGGGTGTGCACACTGCCAAAGCCTCCCGCAGGGAGAGCTCTTTCCGAGGGAAAGGAAGCGCCCCAGGCTGCATTCCCAAGCTGGTGCTTCCCGCCCAGACTAAGCGCCGCACGGAGGGAATCAGGGTCCCGGTGCCCCTGGCTTGGGGAGGCGGCTCCGACAGCCAGAGTGTTGCTCCGTTGGTGCCCAGAAAGCGCCTGCCAGACCGGGCCTTCCCTGGAGCTGTCCTCCCGCCTAGAGGCAGGTGGATGTGC
>NW_011432348.1:0-532 GCF_000754665.1 Bison bison bison
TAGTGACCCCTAGCGGGCTGGTTCGAAAGCCCAGACGTTTAAGTGTGGAGAGACTTGGCAATCGTCATGGATAAACCAGACAGGAAAATGGGATGTGTGAGAAGAGACTACTGGGACAAACCCCTAGTCTATAGTAATACAAATAGGAAAAAAGCTAACTTGCCACCTTGGAGGTCACTTTTACACCAACTCTTTACTCTGAAAATTGGTAATTAAAATGAAAGAAGAACTTTTTCTTTTAGGAAGAACTGTAGTTCATCTTTAGTCCACAAGGGAAAACTTTTTTTCTAGAATTCCATATAATGAATGTAGAGAAATTTAAAAATTAGAAAATCATTCATTCTCCAACCCAAATGAAATAATTGACTTAAGCAAGTGTCATCAATCATCAAAGCTTTAAGGGAAAATGTGTTAGGGAAAAGGGAACAAACCTGGTGACAAATATCACCACATGATTATTTGCCAAAAATAGAAAAGAAAAGAAAGGAACCAAAAGTTTTAAATAGGAAAGATCAGATAGGTCACCACTTTA
>NW_011432349.1:0-743 GCF_000754665.1 Bison bison bison
GTGTGACCTTGACATGTTCAAGGGTGGGTGTCCTGTCGAGTCCAGAGGCCTTGTGAATATCAGATGTCCATCAGCGATAGTTTTGATGCTGCAGTTGCAGAGAAAATCTTCCATGCTGAAGGGTTTCTTTATTCTGTCCTATTTTAGGATGGTCTGTGCCGCCTGAGAGTTTTACTCAGGCCGGGTTGTATATTAAAGTAGAAAGAGCCAGAGGATGCCAGCAAACCTGGTGACTGCTCACACTTGGTGACTGCTCACACTTGGATTTTATTTTAAGTACAAGTCAATCCTTGATTGACAAGGACACGTTTGTTTTACTTGTACAGATTCTTGTTCCATGGGACTGAGAATACGAGATATTCAGCTGTGCTTGTTTTCACCTACATGTTATTAGAACGTGTCTCATCTACCACTCTTGCTGAACTAGGTTTGCATGGATCCTGTATTTTACATGTATCTCTGGGAAGAAATTAGTACCAATTTCCAGATGTATCCCTTCCATGCAACCAGGGTCCTCTGCTACCCATAAATTTCATGCCAGGTTGGATGCTCACATCACCTTTGTGCGGGTGCTCACTGCTCTGGATTTTTGTACAGCAATTGTCCGTTGCATCCCATAATGTTTCTTGAGTCGACTCTCCTTCACTCAGTGTGATGATCTCTGGGTTGATCTCTCTCTCTGAAGACGGCCTATGTTCATATTTCAATGCTTGATTCAAAAATCATTCTAGACCTGTATCATG
>NW_011432350.1:0-640 GCF_000754665.1 Bison bison bison
GACTCGCCCGTGCATCGTGGGGAAAAAAACCGCAGGTTCCAAATACCGCTCGACAAGTGGCCTGTCTCCCCGGGAACACCTCGAGAGGCAAGCGGAGTTCCATGCCTCAACACAAGACGAGGCCTGACTCTCCTGTCCCAAGTCTGCAGGGACCCTGGGATCGGAGTCTGAAATCAGAGGAACCCTGAGGTTCCTGCCTCAACTGGAGATGAGGCCCTCTTCCAATGCACCAAACCCAGTGGAGTGCCGAGAGGCCCCTCCCACCTCCAGTTTCCCTGACGTCTCAGAGCCACCATGAGAAGCCCCCTGAGGTCACCTGCACAAGTAGAGGGACAGCAGGGTGTCCTGCCTCAACCTGAGAAAGACCTCGAGAGACCTTCTTCAACACGTCTCGAGGCCAGATTCCCCTACTATGACTTGAGAGCAATGACGAGCTCCCCCTCGCCATTCGCATGGAGACCCGACTTCCTTGGCGCCCCACGAGAGACTCACTGACCTCGCCTTCGTACCTCGCGAGAAAACGCACACTGGGGCCGCCGCTCGAGAACAACCCCGAGCCTGCCCCGTCATCGCGACTTGAGGGCCTTCGTCTCCTGTATGGCCTAGAGACCAATCTCTCGACCTCTCTCCAAACTCCTCA
>NW_011432351.1:0-535 GCF_000754665.1 Bison bison bison
GAGGGACCCCAGGGTGTCCTGCCTCAACCCGAGAAAGACCTCGAGAGACTTTCTTCAACACGTTTCGAGGCCAGATTCCCCTACCATGACTCGAGAGCAATGACGCGCTCCCCCTCGCCATTCGCATGGAGACCCGACTTCCTTGGCGCCCCACGAGAGACTCACTGACCTCGCCGTCGTACCTCGCCAGAAACCGCACACTGGGGCCGCCGCTCGTGAACAACCCCGAGCCTCCCCCGTCATCGCGACTTGAGGGCCTTCGTCTCCTGTATGGCCTAGAGACCAATCTCTCGACCTCTCTCCAAACGCCTCAGGTGGCTTGACTCCCTTTAGTCCACCCAGTGAGCTCCAAGAGATACCCGTCGCAACTCGAGAGCAGAGCGGGGTTCTTTGCTTCCACTCGAGATGGCTGCCTGTCTCCCCGGGTGTGTCTGGAATGCAACCCCGAGATCCCTGTCACCCCTGGAGAGGAACATTGGCTTCTGGACAGAAGCCTAGATGAGGTCTATTGGCCCTGCAGTCACTCGAGAGAAAA
>NW_011432352.1:0-623 GCF_000754665.1 Bison bison bison
AATTAATGTTTCAAAATCTTATTTATTTGGAAATGACCTAGCTATTCAATAAACTTTCATCACTTAGTTTAGCACAACCCTAGAAATCCAAATTACCCCAATCTGGAGAGACTATTTAGACAGACATTCCTAAACTTGAATTATTCTTAATAGAGTTTATCTAAAAGCTCTTGTCTCATTTATATTTTTCGTTTTTAAAGTTTCTTCACTCGAGTTACTTTCCTTGTTGACAAATTTAGTTTACATTAAGCCTAGGCACAATGAAAGTATTACACAATATCGATGACTCAAGACATGTCTTAATTAGATTCGCAAACAGATATCTCTAGTTCACCTGAACCTGAAATGCATTTAAGTTAATTTCTCTTCTAATTGTTTAAATTTGTAAGCACTTACTTTTGTTTAAGTCAATTGAATTAGAGCTCATTTACAAACCAACTTCAGCAATGTGACCCAAAAGCAAAGATGTACACTGAGACATAATACATAAATCCAGACAGAGATCTCATAGTTTTCCCCTTGAGATTTAAAATGTCTCTCTCTTTTTGTTTCCCCCCATGACTTGAAATTCTAATTTGGACAAGGCTGAGGACAGATCCAACCAGGCCATTCTGAAGGAGACC
>NW_011432353.1:0-551 GCF_000754665.1 Bison bison bison
GTTTAGCGTCTTTGGTCTTTTCAGATCTTTGTAAGGCCTCATCACTTTGTCATTTTGCATTTCTTTTATATGGGAATGGTCTTTATCCCTGATTCCTGTACAATGTCACACCTCCACCCATAGGTCTTCAGGCACTCTGTCTATCAGAGAGAATCCCCTGAATCTATTTATCACTTCCACTGTATGATCATAAGTGTTTTGATTTTGCACCTGTAAAATATGCTAATCCCCTATTTCATGCAGAGAAATCTTCACCCAGACTTTTTTCAAAGAAATACAGAGAACTCTTTCTGTTATTCAGGAAATACATGAAATATAGCTGTACCTATTTGATGTTTTAGCTCAGATATAAATTTCTGATTCATTGAAAATTCTCTATTTCATGTGTACAATTCAGTTCAGTTTAGTTCAGTCACTCAGTCGTGTCTGACTCTTTGCCACCCCATGAATTGCAGTATGCCAGGCCTCCCTATCCATCACCATCTCCCGGACTTCATTCTAACTCACTTCCATCGAGTCATTGATGCCATCCAACCGTCTCATCCTCTGTC
>NW_011432354.1:0-520 GCF_000754665.1 Bison bison bison
ATAATGATCAAAGGATCAATCCAAGAAGGAGATATAAGAATTATAAATATATATGCACCCAACACGGGAGCACCGCAGTATGTAAGACAAATGCTAACAAGTATGAAAGGAGAAATTAACAATAACACAATAATAGTGGGAGACTTTAATACCCCACTCACACCTATGGATAGATCAACTAAACAGAAAATTAACAGGGAAACACAAACTTTAAATGATACAATAGACCAGTTAGACCTAATTGATATCTATAGGACATTTCATCCCAAACAATGAATTTACCTTTTTCTCAAGCGCACATGGAACCTTCTCCAGGATAGATCACATCCTGGGCCATAAAGCTAGCCTTGGTAAATTCAAAAAAATAGAAATCATCCCAAGCATCTTTTCTGACCACAATGCAGTAAGATTAGATCTCAATTACAGGAGAAAAACTATTAAAAATTCCAACATATGGAAGCTGAACAACACGCTGCTGAATAACCAACAAATCACAGAAGAAATCAAAAAAGAAATCAAA
>NW_011432355.1:0-547 GCF_000754665.1 Bison bison bison
GACGGCGAACGACGGCGGACCGGAGGGCGCGACCCCACCCCCGCCACCACCGCGGGCCCCCGCCGCGTGGCGCGAGACCGTCCCCAGCCCCCCGACACCCCAGGGGCGGTGACACCCGAAGGCCACTTGCGGCGCGAGGAAGCTCTCGAAGGGGAGACCGACCACACAGGCCCCGGCAGGCCAGGGGCCTCGGCGCGAGCTCACGTCCCCTTCTCTCCCCTCTCGCGGGCGACGTCCCCCCCTGCCACAGAGGCGGGGGGGGGGGACGCCGTGTCTGCACTTAGGGGGACGGAGGGCCCAGAGGCCCTGCGAGGACAGCCCCCAGCCACGCGCCCCCCGGGGAGGCGCGCACAGGACACGCGCACCCCGTAGGGGCGATTGATCGTCAAGCGACGCTCAGACAGGCGTAGCCCCGGGAGGAACCCGGGCCGCAAGTGCGTTCGAAGTGTCGATGATCAATGTGTCCTGCAATTCACATTAATTCTCGCAGCTAGCTGCGTTCTTCATCGACGCACGAGCCGAGTGATCCACCGCTAAGAGTCGTATG
>NW_011432356.1:0-678 GCF_000754665.1 Bison bison bison
ATGCTGCCAGGCTCCCCAGGCCCTGGGGCTTAGAGGGAGAGGAAGGAAGGGGCCACCTTCTCCCCTAGCCACGTTCAGGTCTCCTTGCCTGGGATGTGGGGCCACGGAGCTCGGGGAAAGGGTGGGTGGGTGGGTGGGTGGGTGGGAGCTGTTTTGTGTGGGAAGAGGAGAGAATACAGACGGGATGTCTACGGACAACCCTGGGGACAAACCCGAGTGCTGGACCTTTGGGAAGCTGGGCCCCGCCCCAAACGGGGACACCCTACCTGAAGCCTCAAGCCCTCCCTGCATGGCAGTGACCAAGGGGCTGCCTCAGAGGGAACATTCCATGGGCCCGGGAAAGAAACCCCGTGCCCGGCACAAGTTCTTTGTGTCTGGCTCTTCTGTCTTCTGGTCCCGTCTTTCCAGCAGTCCACACAGGAGAACTCCTTCCCTATGCCAGGGGCAGCAGAGGGAGGGGGAGCGGGAGACCGGGGAGTGCGAAAGGTGGGAGGGTGGGAGGTGCAAGGTGGGAGGGGGCCGGAGGTGGGTGGGGGGCGGCGAGGGGAGAGGAGTTGGGGGAAGGGCGTGGAGTGGGGAGGAGGCGGGGAGGAGGGGAGGGGAGGCGGGGGGGGAGGTTGGGGGACGAGGAGGGGAGGGGAGGGGAGGACGGGGGGTCGGGGGAGGGGGGAGGGGGGG
>NW_011432357.1:0-835 GCF_000754665.1 Bison bison bison
GTGTCAGTCATGTCCAACTCTGTGCAACCCCATGGCCTGTAGCCCACCAGGCTCCTCTGTCTATGGAACTCTCCAGGCAAGAATACTGCAGTGGGTTGCCATTCCCTTCTCCAGGTGTAGTAGTCAATAAATTACATGAACTAGTCAACGCTTTCTTCTAAAATAGGCTTTGTGGTAGATGATTTTGCCCAACTGTAGGTTCATGTGAGGGCTTCCCTGGTGGCTCAGTGATAAAGAATACCTCTGTCAATGCAGAGACTCAGGTTTGATTCCTGGGTCAGGAAGATCCCATGGAGGAGGGCACGGCAACCCACTCCAGTATCTTGCCTGGAGAATCCCATGGACACAGGAGCCTGCTGAGCTACAGTCTATGGGGTCCAAAACAGCTGGACATGACTGAGCAACTAACAACAGCAAGGATCATCAGGGTTCATGTAAGCGTTCTGAGCACGTTAAGGTAGACTGGGCTAAGCTAGAATGTTTGGTAGGTTAAGTGTATTATGTGCATTTTTAATTTATGATACTTTCAACTTATGATGGATTAATTGGGATATAGCCCCATCAGAAGTTAAAGATCTACATTTTACTAAGTCTGTATATATTCTCAGTTTACGACTATGACCAGCTCCCAAATTTTTCTGTAACTCCAAGTTTTGAGGTCAAGTGCATGTCTATGTCCACACCGGCCTTGCTTGGGCTCACACACACACATGTGAGAAAGAACAGGTAGGTGGCAAAACATGGGGTGTACTTGTTAGGGAAAGAAATGCATGCAATTTGTTAAGAATAAGTTACTAAACTCACTTTCTATGCAGTTCTTTATCTCTTTCATAAT
>NW_011432358.1:0-719 GCF_000754665.1 Bison bison bison
GCACTGGAGATGCAGACATAGAGGACAGACTCACGGACCAGGGTGGGGAACAAGAGAGAGAGGGTGACATGAATGGAGAGAGCAGCATGGATGCATGTACACCAACATTTGTAAATAGACAACCAGTGGGAATTTGCTGTTAGGACTCAGGGAACTCAAACTCGGGCTCTGTAATAACCTAGAGAGTTGGGGATGGATGGGATGTGGGAGGGAGATTCCACGGTGAGGCAACACATCTATGGTTCGTTTGTGTGGATGTATGACAAATCAAACTGATATTGTAAATCAATCAACTATAAATAAATAACTTTATAAAAAAAAATGAAGTGAACAGAAGCACAAACTTTACAACTAACACCAGAATTCCATTTAAAAAACTATATAATTTGAGAAAACAACAAAAGATCTACATGACCTTTGGTCTGGTGATGAGTTCTAACACACAACAAAAAAGCCAACTTACCAAATTAGGAATATACATTATTTCAAACACTGACATTTACAGTTTTATACATTTACTCTGTGAAGGACCTTATTCCAGAGAACCAAAAGACACTCTGTTAAATAAACCAGTGACCACCCATCCTTGCCAGGCAACAGAGAAGAGAAAACACTTGCAGGAGTCATCTTACAACAGGAGGTCCTGGTAAGGAACAAGGAACTAACAAGCTCCCACCAACCAGGATTCTGGAGAGGTCAACAAGAGGTCAACAAAAGAT
>NW_011432359.1:0-517 GCF_000754665.1 Bison bison bison
TTATTTGTTGTTATTCCTTTGTTTCCTTGAATATTTGTTCATTGTGTATATTTATTTGTTTGTTTTTATTTTGATTAATGTGTATTTTGATATGTTTTGTCTTGGATTTATCCCTGTGGAACACTCTGGGGTTTTTCATCTTAGATGTCTATTCCCTTTCCTATTTCAGGGAAGTTTTTAGCTATTTTCTCCTCAAATATTTTCTCATGCCCTTTCCTTTTGTCTTCTTTCTCCAAGAAACCTATGATTTAAATGTGGGGCATTTAACATTGTCCCCGAAGTTTCTGAGGCTGTCTTCATTTCTCTATTTTTTTTTTCCTGTTCTGCTTCATTTATTTCCAACATTCTATCTTCCAGCTCACTTAGTCCTTCTTCTGCCTCAGTTACTCTACTGTTTTTTGTTGTACAGAGTGATTTCTATCTCAGTTATTGCATTGTTCATTATTGATTGACTATTCATTACTTCTTCTAGGTCCTTTTAAAACAGCCCTTTGATCTTCTCAATACATGTCTAAAG
>NW_011432360.1:0-718 GCF_000754665.1 Bison bison bison
CAATTTATGACCCTCTCCTTGTGACAGTGGTCAGTCAACCAGAACACTTATTTCTCCAGGGGTGATTATTCTTAAAACAGATGCCACCTTCCGAAGGTACCAGATAAAGTTACATTCCTATAGGGTGAGGGTGTAGTGGGTTTTAATTAAGGAAAGAATTTGCTTAGCCTAAGGTCTAACGTGATTAATATCAAAGGTTAATACTTATTTCTTCTATATATTCATTAAATGTGTATAAGGGCAGGGGATAGTGGAGACTTAGCAGTAAACATTGGCTCAACAAATGATAAAACCCTTCACCAACACAATTTCTAATCGGCCCACTATACTTATGATAATAGTTTTCTAACTTCTCTAAAGAACCTGTTTTTATAAGGTTTAAAGCATCTCGTGCCTCTCATGGTTGGGAGGCTGTGAGCAATCACATGTGGCCGGACAAGCCTGTCAGGCAGGCTAGAGAACCTTCAGAGGAGTTTGTAGGTTGAAACACTCCTATCACACCCAGGAATTATTATTAACTGGAGCTCTAAGTTAACTCCTTCTCTGAAAGAGGTGGTGGGGGACAGCCCTCCGTAAAGTCAGAGGTGTAGGTGGGAGCACAAAGTAGTAAAGTAGGCAGACTCTGGTTTGGGGGATAGATGCTCGAGAATTTCCAGGGGGACTCCTGAGGCTCGATCCTGCCTTTGCATATGTCGAGCCTCCTTCCTCATGACCTTTG
>NW_011432361.1:0-749 GCF_000754665.1 Bison bison bison
ACTCGCCCGTGCATCGTCCGGAAAAGACCCCAGGTTCCAAATACCGCTCGACAAGTGGCCTCTCTCCCGGGGGACACCTCGAGAGGCAAGCGGAGTTCCATGCCTCAACCCAAGACGAGGCCTGACTCTCCTGTCCCCAGTCTGCAGGGACCCTGCGATCGGAGTCTGAAATCAGAGGAACCCTGAGGTTCCTGCCTCAACTGGAGATGAGGCCCTCTTCCAATGCACCAAAACCCTGTGGAGTCCCCGAGAGGCCCCCCCCCCCCACCCTCCAGTTTCCCTTCGACTTCTCAGAGACACCATGAGAAGCCCCCTCGAGGTCACCTGCACAAGTCGAGGGAAGCCAGGGTTTCCTGCCTCAACCCGAGAAAGACCTCGAGAGACCTTCTTCAACACGTCTCGAGGCCAGGTTCCCCTACCCATGACTCGAGAGCAATGACGCGCTCCCCCTCGCCACTCGCATGGAGACCCCGACTTCCCCTGGCGCCCCACCGAGAGGCTCACTGACCTCGCCGTCGTACCTCGTGAGAAACCGCACCCTGGGGCCGCCGCTCGAGAACCACCCCGACGACTCCCCCGTCCATCGCGGAGATGAGGGCCTTCGTCTCCTGCATGGCCTAGAGGCCAACCTCGCGACCTCTCTCCAAACGCCTCAGGAGGCTTGACTCCCTTTAGTCCACCCACGTAGCTCCAAGAGATACCCGTCGCCACTCGAGAGCAGAGCGGGGTTCTTTGCTTCCACTCGAGAT
>NW_011432362.1:0-583 GCF_000754665.1 Bison bison bison
TCCGATTCCAGGGTCCCTGCAGACTTGGGACAGGAGAGTCAGCCCTCGTCTTGGGTTGAGGCCTGGAATTCCGCTTGCCTCTCGAGGTGTTCCCGGGGAGACAGGCCACTTGTCGAGGGGTATTTGGAACCTGGGGTTTTCTTCCCGACGATGCACGGGCAAGTCACTACCCCTTCGTGTTGACTTCATTCACAGGGTGGAGTTCGAAGAGGTATCCGGGCATCGGGTTCTTATCAAGAGGGGATCGGGAAATCGGGGTCCTTCGGAATGTGGAACCACCCACGAGGCCACGTCTGGAATGTCGTCGTGAGACCGGCCTCATCCTGAGGTGCGACTGGAGGTCGGGAACCCCTTCTAGACAAAGCGAGGGGAGTCGACCCTCCTGTCCAGATCAGGAGGGTAGAAGTGGCTCTGAGGAAGTGGTGCGGAAAACCTCGGTGTTCCTCTCGAGGGAGACCGGGATGCCGGGGAACTTTGTGGGTCGCGATCAAGTGTGCCAAGTAACGTTCGACCTCCAATAACAACGTGGACTTCCCTGAGGCGCTGTAGCGGGAAATGGCTTCATCTTGCGATGACGGGTGAA
>NW_011432363.1:0-612 GCF_000754665.1 Bison bison bison
CTATGGTGGAGTTGTGAGGCTGTGGCCAGACCGAAAGAGGTGAGATGTGAAAGGGAGGTGGGAGGGGGAGGCGCCTAGTCTAACCCTCCCTTTCAAGCACTTTGGCTGAAGAGGAAGAGAGAGGGAAGTGGCTTTAAACACCTTTTTGTACATTTAGAATTAAAACTTTCTTTTTTTTGCTGCTCTTTAGGTACAAAGTAGATTTCATAGAAGAGAAGGCATCTCAGAACCCTGAGAGAATAGTCAAGCTACACAGGTAAATAAAGATTAAAAAAATTGACATCTATGCTAATTGAATGGAAGGTTTAGTTTTATTGTTACCTGACTAGTATAGTTTGTACCTTTATTTGTTGTTCTTTTATCTTATTTTCTGTTGCTTTGTTTAGTTTTTTGTATATGGTGGTGATTGGAAGCTCTGTTATCTTCAGGAAGGGTTGCGGTTTCTGTTCCTCATTTTGTTGTTTTTTACTTTTATATTTGTATTTTACGAGTTGGAAAGCATTGTTAAAAAATGTAATTTTTAGAGTTAATTTTGAAAAAGGGTGAAATATTCTTTATTATTGATCATAAATTGATCATGAATTGATCATAATTCATATGAAGTCTATATTC
>NW_011432364.1:0-562 GCF_000754665.1 Bison bison bison
TAGAAAAGATTCCGAAAAATGAGGGAAACAGGAAGCCCAGAGGTGCCCCTGTAGTTTGGCGAAGGCCTTAGGAGGTCACTTGGAAATGCTGCTGGCTGTGAGGGGGGGAGGGGGCAGATGTGCACAGAGCTGTGTAGGCTTGTCCTTTGCATGGATGTTCTTTGTAGAAATCCACCTCGGAGCCATCTCCTGATGTGTAAGAATTTCCCAGACAAACCTTGAGCTAAGCAATGCGTTTTTTCCTAGGAAATGTTGGTCTTCAGCGATGTTCAAAGCCTGTGTATTTCGGCTAGACTCTGGCTTCAGGTCGGTTCCCCCAAAAGGCTCAGAAGCGACCTGAACCAAACAGTAAGTTTTCCTCTTACCTTGTTCTCCTCATCTATGTTAAGAGTATACTTTTAAGAGTATCCTGGCACATACATGTACTGCGTCACCCCTAAACCTCAGTCATGTGTTCCAAGAACTTCTGTCCGTTGATTTATTTGTTTTTGGGTAACATTGAATTCGTTTTGTACTATGCTGGGTCTTTGCTGCTCGCTGGAAGTTGCTAGGACCTCTGGAC
>NW_011432365.1:0-566 GCF_000754665.1 Bison bison bison
TACAGGATTCTCAGGAGGCAGGTCAGGTGGTCTGGTATTCCCATTTCTTTCAGAATTTTCCACAGTTTATTGTGATCCACACAGTCAAAGGCTTTGGCATAGTCAAGAAAGCAGAAATAGATGTTTTTCTGGAACTCTCTTGCTTTTTCCATGATCCAGCAGATGTTGGAAATTTGATCTCTGGTTCCTCTGCCTATTCTAAAACCAGTTTGAACATCAGGAAGTTCACGGTTCACGTATTGCTGAAGCCTGGCTTGGAGAATTTTGAGCATTACTTTACTAGCATGTGAGATGAGTGCAATCGTGTGGTAGTTTGAGCATTTTTTGCATTGCTTTTCTTTGGGATTGGAATGCAAACTGACCTTTTCCAGTCCTGTGGCCACTGCTGAGTTTTCCAAATTTGCTGGCATATTGAGTGCAGCACTTTCACAGCATCATCTTTCAGGATTTGAAATAGCTCAACTGGAATTCCATCACCTCTACTAGCTTTGTTCATAGGGATGCTTTCTAAGGCCCACTTGACTTCACATTCCATGATGTCTGGCTCTAGGTGAGTGATCACACCA
>NW_011432366.1:0-533 GCF_000754665.1 Bison bison bison
AGGTCATGTAATCAAAGACCAGCCAGCTCTGCCATCCATGAAAATATGATGTGGTATTTTCACAGCTGTAGATGACAATTATGGCAAGACAAAAATTCTAAATGATTAGGAGTAAGACCATGGCAGGTTGCGGGTTAGATAAAGAATCCTATTGTAGACTTGAGAATATGTAATATTTATGTCACAGTCTGAGTGTGGCAAACTTGAATGATTCATGAGGCATTGGAGGACTAGAGAAAAGTGAAAAATATAAAAGGAATCAATAAATACATAGCATTATTTTGTCAGTATTGATTGACCAAGGCCACTACTGGATGCTCTGGTTTGTCTCTGTCAATAATGATACTTGTTTCCTTCTTCAAAGAACACTAGGATGCAAGTAAAAGTACTTTGGGCACAATTCTGTATTTTTTTTTAAACTGTATACACACATGAATTGTTCTTGCGCCGTTTTCTGTCTTGGAAAAGCACTGGCTGGCACCATGCGTGTTTACTTTTATATGCTGAAGACTCACGTCAATCTCAAACAGATG
>NW_011432367.1:0-525 GCF_000754665.1 Bison bison bison
ACCACCAAATGGCATGAAGGCTCCGCCTCCAGCACATCTCCCAGGAGCCCAGAACTGGAACCCACTCGGTCACAAGGGGCTCCATGGCAACAGGGGGGCTGGGCTCAGGTCCACTGTCAAGGGTGCAGAGAGGGGGGAGGGGGTGCCAAAAAGACAACAATTGAGTGTGGAGTGCAGGAGAAGGCAGGCTGTGCCCACAGTTCAGGCCCCCTGTCAAACATGACCCTGCAAGGTACTGGGTCACAGTCAAACCAACCAGTATAAACTCCTTCAGAAACCACCACCCCTGGGAATGAGCACGTCTTCTAAGTGGGCTTCTGCCCCCCCTACCCCCCAAACAGCCTCCAGTGAGGCTACTGAAAGGGCAGTCCTGAACTCAAGGGCGTCCCCAGAACCCACTCAGCTGAGGAGGACTCACCACGCTAGCTGCCCCTCACTCTCACCCTGAGCTCGGTCCTCCCTGTCGGACTCCCTCACTCGAGCTCAGCAAGGGCTTGACCACCTCACTCCAGGCACTTAAAAAGA
>NW_011432368.1:0-518 GCF_000754665.1 Bison bison bison
CCTACCGGGCTCCTCTGTCCATGGGATTTTCCAGGCAATTTTAGACATAGTATTAACATATTGAGCAGTATGCACTTTTTGAGTCAATGATATTGCCGCCACAGTGACAGAGGTAATTGCAGTTATTAAAGCTGATATTCTCAAGAAAAGCAAGCTCACAAACAGTCATGATCACATCAAATCTTGTAATTGTTGCAGCACAGCAAGACCACAGTTATCATACCAATAAGTGAGTGCGGTCACAGGCACCATAAGATAGGGTGGACTTCGCAACACTGCAAAGGAACAAACGTTATATTGAGGGTTCACACAAGATGAGAGCGTACATTGTTCACAAGATACTATGTCAGGCCCACTGAATAATTTATTGTATATTAAGTCCTTTGGAGTCATTAGTGAAGAGAAAAACATAGGGAGAGGGTAGGCAAGACTAAAAATAAAATAAGTAGACTCTATTTTTGGTCGGGATAGGGTTACGTCAATTTGCCAGAGAGCATTAGGCCTAAGGCCTCGGAGTA
>NW_011432369.1:0-598 GCF_000754665.1 Bison bison bison
CTCACGAGACATTCCAGACGTGGCCTCGTGGGTGGTTCCACATTCCCGTAGGACCCCGATTTCCCGGTCCCCTCTTGAGAAGAACCCGATGCCCGGACACCTCTCCGAACTCCACCCTGTGAATGAAGTCCACACGAAGGGGCAGTTTTTCCGTGCACCGTTCGGTAAAAAAACCCCAGGTTCCAAATACAGCTCGACAAGCGGCCTCTCTCCCCGGGGACATCTCGAGAGGCAAGCGGAGTTCCAAGCCTCAACCCAAGACGAGGCCTGACTCTCCTGTCCCCAGTCTGCAGGGACCCTGCGATCGGAGTCTGAAATCAGAGGTACCCTGCGGTTCCTGCCTCAACTCGGAGATGAGGCCCTCTTCCAATGCACCAAACCCAGTGGGGTCCCGAGACGGCCCCCTCCCACCTCCCAGTTTTCCCCTGGTCCTTCTCAGAGCCCACCATGAGAAGCTCCCTGAGGTCACCTGCACAAGTCGAGGGAACCCAGGGTTTCCTGCCTCAACCCGAGAAACGACCTCGAGACGACCTTCTTCAACGCGTCTCGAGGCCAGACTTCCCCTACATGGCTCGGGACAATGACGCGCTCCCCCTCG
>NW_011432370.1:0-891 GCF_000754665.1 Bison bison bison
GTTGCTCCATAGCCTGTTGCTTCTCACCTGGATACAGATTTCTCAGGAGGCAGGTCAGTGGGCAGTTTTCCCAGCACTTTGTAATGTATTTAACAATTTTTTCTTGATCCCCTCAGTCTAAAGGCTTCTGTATAAAGAATGTAAACAGGTCTTTTTTTATATATCTTACTTTTTTGATGACCCCATGGTTGTTGGCAATTTGATCTTTTGTTCCTCACACTTTTCTAAATTCAGCTAGAACATGTGAAGCTCATTGTTCAGGAACTGCTGAAGCCCAGATTGGAGAATTTTGAGCATTACTTCTCTCCCATTTGACATGGGGGAAAATGTGTGATAGTGGACATTCTTTGGTAATGCCTTTCTTTAGGATTGGACTGAAAACAGATATTTTCCAGTCCTGTTTCAACTGGTGAGTTTTTCAAATGTCCTGGCATATTGAATGTAGCACTTTCATAGAATCATCAGTTAGTCTGTGAAATAGGTCTACTGGAATTCCATCAGCTCCACTAGTTTTCTCCATAGTGATGATTCATAAGGATGGCTTGATTTCACATTCCAAGATGTCTGGCTCTAGGTGAGCGATCATCGTGGATATCTGGATATTGAAGATCCTTTTTGTATAGTTCTTCTGTGTATTATTTACACCTCTTCTTGATACATTCTGCTTCTGTTAAGTCAGTACCACTTCTGTTCTTTATTTCGACCATCTTTGCATGGAATGTTCCCGTGGTATCTCTAATTTTCTGAACATATCTTGTCTTTGCCATTACATTATTTTCCTCTGTTTCTTTGCTATTCTTCACTAAAGTCAGTCTTTCTTATCTCTCCTTCCTCTTCTTTGTAATTCTGCATTCACATGGATATATCTTTGTCTTTCTCCTTTGCTTTCGC
>NW_011432371.1:0-756 GCF_000754665.1 Bison bison bison
ACGGGGAATTCAGGATGCCTCTTGTGTTGGCCCAGGGAAGTCCAATCTTCCATTCGAGTTGCGAAGGAAAGCTGGGGATTGCTCTCGAGTCACTGTGGGCCAACAGACCTCATCTAGGCTTGTGTCCAGAAGCCAGTGTTCCTCTCCAGGGGCGAAAAGGATCTCGGGGTTGCATTCCAGACGCACCCGGGGAGACAGGCATCCATCTCGAGTGGAAGCAAAGAACCCCGCTCTGCTCTCGAGTCGCGACGGGTATCTGTTGGAGCTCACTGGGTGGACTAAAGGGAGTCAAGCCTCCTGAGGCGTTTGGAGAGAGGTCGAGAGATTGGTCTCTAGGCCATACAGGAGACGAAGGCCCTCAAGTCGCGATGACGTGGGAGGCTCGGGGTTGTTCTCGAGCGGCAGCCCAGTGTGCGGTTTCTCGCGAGGTACGACGGCGAGGTCAGTGAGTCTCTCGTGGAGCGCCAAGGAAGTCGGGTCTCCATGCGAGTGGCGAGGGGGAGGCGCGTCATTGCTCTCGAGCCATGGTAGGGTGCCGGGGACCAGCCCCGGCTGATCCAGGGTATTCGACGGAGAAACGGCGTAGGCGAAGATCAGGAAACAACTGCTTAATTAAATGTTAATTAAGGATATAAAGAGTAATAGAATGAGGATAGCTCAGTGAGGAAATTCAGTGGAGAAAAGAGGCTGAAGAATTCAGCCAGAAGGTAAGAGAAAGAACGACATGGTGAGACCAAGTTTCGGTGAACAAGGCCC
>NW_011432372.1:0-531 GCF_000754665.1 Bison bison bison
AACTTCACTGCTTCCTCTTAAAATCCAGCCCACACAAAATGCCAAAACACTTAAAATATATTTAAACAAAGACTGATTTTGTAACAATTTCTAAAATTGGAAAAGTAACAGCAGATTGTAAATTTACACAAAATTCTTCTCAATTAGATGAAACATTCATAGTAAATACTAAAAACTCCATCCCTCTCTCATGAATTTTGGTGTAATGTACTGTTGGATACTCATAGAGATCTCTTTTCCTTTAGCTTAGAGAAATACCATTTCCCCCTGCTTCTCAAAACGGTCAATTTGCAGGTGACTACAACATCGAGTCCAAATTCCTCTTCAGAACACAGAAAATGTTTTCATGTGGAACACCAACACTAAAAATAGGAAAGTTGTTTTTTTTTGGCTTATGAGCACTGAAAATTATAACATTTAAAGAGAGAAGAGTGAGTTAAATTGCTATGTTAGCTAAAATCTTACCTTGCCTCTGCAAATCTGTTATATTTAACCTATAAGGATCTGTTTTTATCTTTCTTTAAATGAATT
>NW_011432373.1:0-608 GCF_000754665.1 Bison bison bison
ATTGATCGGCATCCAGTGAGTGGAGTGGAGGGGTGTGGACCACAGGTTAAGGAACTGGGGCTCCATGGCACAGGATGGAGCAGGGATCCATGTATTCCACCCTCTCTGTTGGCACAGTCTCAGAGCCCCCTTACCTGGCAGTTGCAGAAAGGCCTCACCATTGGGGTCAAGGCCTTTACCACTTTACCCCTTCGCATAAAGCTCAGACCCACGCGGTTTTCCAAAGCAGCCTAGTGCCTTCAGCGAGGTCCCCAGGAAGGCTAAGGGATTTATCCAACCTGGTGATTTCACCTGCTGGTACTCCAAAACCCTTACTCTGGCCAACTGGCCCAGCCCTGCTACCAGCAGTTTGCAGCCCAGTGGGCCGTTGACCACCTGCTGGGATGGGAAAGGGAAGGGTCCACGAATTGCTCCCTAGCTACTTAGTAGGGTGCATGGATTTTAAAAGCCACCCAGGCAGAAAATAAGGGTAGGGCACCTTGCTGCCCTTTCATGGTGGAATCTGTGGCTGTCCTGCTGAGAGGGGGGCCTTTCCATGCGGACCCTGTGCAATAAGTGTGGTGTTTTAGAACTGAATAAATAGAACATGTACAGTTTTTTTTTTTTAA
>NW_011432374.1:0-601 GCF_000754665.1 Bison bison bison
CCTGTTGGGCTTGGCAGCGGGAGATCATGTGTGATGCTCACAAAAGCAACTGACAGAAAAGTAGCTGCTCACCAAGTTGAGTAACAGATCTCACAGCGAGGGTACATAACTTCTTTCTTTCTTCTCTTCACAGAATCCAGCAGAGGTGTTGACTAGGTATGAGCTCTTTTCTGCTTATGGGCGGTTGAGTAGATTGTAAAGATACAGGCCAAGCAGAGGGGTAAGGAGGCCTGGGCCCCACGGATCAGTCTGGGCACTGATGTGAGGGGACCGAGGGGGAGGAATCCTGCTTGCTTGCACCAGGAGGAATAGGAGAGTAGTCTGAACTCTGGGCTTGGAACCTTCGGTGGGAGTTGAGGGTCTTGGCCGTCCTGTTTGTCTCCTAAGAAGAGCAGCCTTCTGTGCTTTTCCTAGGTGTGAGAATCAGGATGTGAACTATTCCTTTGAAGACCTAACGGTGAAGACTGTGTGCCGGCTACCAATGATGAAGGAAATGCTGAAGCGATTCCAAGGTGAGCAGAATTTCAGGAAGTTGGAGCTCAGAGAATGAACATTGAGAGGAGTCTAGAAAAGGAAGGAGAAAGCAGAGCATGCAGCCAAC
>NW_011432375.1:0-619 GCF_000754665.1 Bison bison bison
TTCACTTGTTGGGCCATTGTTTGCTGCTAAGTTTCCATATCCCTTACCTGCTGTGTCCCTGGCAGTGTATTGATTAATATAATTGGTGTAAGTAGTAGCTTTAATGTTTGTAACCTGGGACCCTTGAGTTAATTCTTTTTCTTGTTATAGCCCACCACACCTTTGCTCTGTAGGAATGCAACTTTATCTAATGCTTTTTTGGAGGGTGGCTCCTGACCAACCACCTTTAGAGAAAAATAAGTTTTCTGAAGAAAAGGTCTTAAAATATTAACAGGCCTCCGGGCCAGAAGATGATGCAAATCACCTAAGCTTTTGCATATGATAAGTTTGCAGGAAGAAAGCCTGGTTTGCTGCAAGACTCTACCCCTTCCCCCATTATCCTCTATGCATAACTTAAGGTATAAAAACTACTTTGAAAAATAAAGTGCGGGCCTTCTTCACCGAAACTTGGTCTCACCATGTCGTTCTTTCTCTTACCTTCTGGCTGAATTATTCAGCCTCTTTTTGTCCACTGAATTTTCCTCACTGAGCTATCCTCATTCTATTACTCTTATATCCTTAATTAACATTTAATTAAGCAGTTGTTTCCTGTATCTTCGCCTACGCCGTCTCTCCTTCG
>NW_011432376.1:0-516 GCF_000754665.1 Bison bison bison
CATTGGCCAAATAATATTTCTCAGACAGTGGACTTCACAGGGCTGCAGAATTTTTAAAAACTTGATCCAGGCTCTGTGACCATGGTGAACATTTCTTATAAACAACAGTCAGGGCTATGAGCTGGAGGAGAGTGGCATGTAGTTTTTCACGCCACATTTTCTAACTCCTTTGAATTAAATTTTTGATTAAAGGATCCAAGATGTTTTGATTAACTTCAGAGGAACAGAACGTCACTTGAGCTTCAGAAGACCGAGGTTTCTTTCTGAGGTTCCCTTTTTATTCCATCTAATCAATTTTTCATTAGGGTGAAGGTGTTTATCAGCGTTTAGCACACTTGCTTTGAGCAAGGTGTGTCAATCTTTGTAATGAACTTATTAATTAGAGTTAATTTAATTGAAGTGGAATTGAAGGGCTAATTAATGGACAAACTGCTGCTGGAGAGAGAGGAGAGCTCTGTTGCTTTCAAACCTATAAACTTTCTGATGGAAATAATTCATTCCTTCTCTTTTAGCAGC
>NW_011432377.1:0-525 GCF_000754665.1 Bison bison bison
GTGGGTGGTTCCACATTCCGTAGGACCCCGATTTCCCGGTCCCCTCTTGAGAAGAACCCGATGCCCGGACACCTCTCCGAACTCCACCCTGTTAATGAAGTCAACACGAAGGGGAAGTTTTTCCGTGCATGGTTCGGAAAAAAAACCCAGGTTCCAAATACAGCTCGACAAGCGGCCTCTCTCCCCGGGGACATCTCGAGAGGCAAGAGGAGTTCCATGCCTCAACCCAAGATGAGGCCTGACTCTCCTGTCCCCAGTCTGCAGGGACCCTGCGATCGGAGTCTGAAATCAGAGGTACCCTGCGGTTCCTGCCTCAACTGGAGATGAGGCCCTCTTCCAATGCACCAAGCCCCGTGGAGTCCCGAGAGGCCCCTCCCACCTCCAGTTTCCCTGGCTTCTGAGAGCCACCAAGAGAAGCTCCCTGAGGTCACCTGCAAAGTCGAGGGAACCCAGGGTTTCCTGCCTCAACCCGAGAAAGACCTCGAGAGACCTTCTTCAACACGTCTCGAGTCCAGACTTCCCCTA
>NW_011432378.1:0-580 GCF_000754665.1 Bison bison bison
TCTCGGGGTGGTTCTCGAGCGGGGGCCCCAGGGTGCGGTTTCTCACGAGGTACGACGGCGAGGTCAGTGAGCCTCTCGTGGGGCGCCAGGGAAGTCGGGTCTCCATGCGAGTGGCGAGGGGGAGCGCGTCATTGCTCTCGAGTCATGGGAGGGGAACCTGGCCTCGAGACGTGTAGAAGAAGGTCTCTCGAGGTCTTTCTCGGGTTGAGGCAGGAAACCCTGGCTTCCCTCGACTTGTGCAGGTGACCTCAGGGGGCTTCTCATGGTGGCTCTGAGAAGTCAGGGAAACTGGAGGTGGGGGGGGGCCTCTCGGGACTCCACGGGGTTTGGTGCATTGGAAGAGGGCCTCATCTCCAGTTGAGGCAGGAACCTCAGGGTTCCTCTGATTTCAGACTCTGAACCCAGGGTCCCTGCAGACTTGGGAAAGGAGAGTCAGGCCTCGTCTTGTGTTGAGGCATGGAACTCCGCTTGCCTCTCGAGGTGTCCCCGGGGAGACAGGCCACTTGTCGAGCGGTATTTGGAACCTGGGGGTTTTTTCCCGACGATGCACGAGCGAGTCACTACCCCTTCGTGTTGACTT
>NW_011432379.1:0-518 GCF_000754665.1 Bison bison bison
TCTTAGCTGATGATCTGGTGGCAACACGAGGAATGTCACCTCTGGGCTGACCAGGACCCGAACCTTCCCATGAGCAGCCAAGAACTCCAACATCAAGCATCAACTGTATGCAGGACAAAAACTAGTCCACCTCAACAATCCTGTTTGATTCTGGGCAGTTGTGGCCTGACAACCAGTTGAGAAAATTAAGGCTCCTGGTGACCAGCCTGTGGCTGAGTCCTCCCTGTTCAAAGTCCCAGAACCAATGGACTGGTGAGGAATGATGTGCCCTTTACCCTGAAGAAAGACAGGGGGAGACGGGGTGTGGACCCCCACAGGTGAATCATGCACACCCTTGCACACCCACACTCATCACCCCAGGAGCCACGTTTTACCAGTGATGTCAAGGTAATACTTCTTAATGATCACTGTGTTCAAAAAGTGGGTTGTACTTAAAGGAAAAGATCAGCTTGCTGTGGGACTGGGGATGGCTCGCACCTGTACATGCTAGGATAGGGAGAAGAGAAAGGTGCAAGCTT
>NW_011432380.1:0-583 GCF_000754665.1 Bison bison bison
CATTGGTGTCTGCTGAGCTGCCCAAATTGTGTCTGCTCAGTCCCGGGTGTAGAGCCTGCTGTGTCAGGTGTTTAGAGTCTGCTTAACCACTTCATTACAGTTTGCTCAGCTCCTTGACGATTTCCTGCTCCTCTCCGTGAATAGTGCCCTCTTAGCCAAGTGATTAGTGCCTGCTCAGCTCTTTATTGCCTCCTGAAGCACGTGATCAGTGCATGATAGCCACGTGATCAGCGCCTCCCAGTCACGTGATCAGCGCCCCTCAGTCACGTGATCAGCGCCTCTCAGTCACGTGATCAGGGCCTCTCAGTTACGTGATCAGTGCATGCTCAGTCACGTGATCAGTGCCTCTCAGTCACGTGATCAGTGCCTCTCAGTCACGTGATCAGTGCATGCTCAGCCACGTGATCAGGGCCTGCTCAGTCACGTGATCAGGGTCTGCTGAATCAAGGGATTAGCGCTTGCTCAGCTGCATGCTTAATCCCTGCTCAGCTGCGTGACTCGTGCCTGATCAGCTGTGTGATTAGTCCCTGCTCAGCTGTGTGATTAGTGCCTGCTCAAGACCGGGTTAGGAGCCGGCTGAGTG
>NW_011432381.1:0-763 GCF_000754665.1 Bison bison bison
AATCAAGTTCCTTGGCAACCAACTTTGTCCGGTTCTATAGAATATCATGGCCCTCCTAGGTCAGGTCATCTTCCTTTCCGTAGTCCCGTTTGATCCCTGAATTCTAGACAGCTTGGATTGCCTCTGTGGGCTGGATGGATTGTCCCCCGTTTCACCGGGCGCGGGAGCGAGGTCCCCAGAGGCTCTCCTGGAACCGGGCGTGGGGGCGGGGCTCACCGGGAGCCCGTGGTGAAGGTGGGCCGCGCACCGGGAGCGCGCCCGGGGCGGGGCGAAGCCGGGCGGCGCGGGTCGGGAGTGGGTCGAGGCGGGGATGGGGGGCGGTCCCAGTTGTGCTCCGGGGATCCCCACTGCGGCTGGGAAGGCACCGGGAGCATGGCAGGGGCGGGGCGGCGCGGGGCGGGGGGCGGCTCCTGGCGGGGGTAGGGGAGGGCTTCCCCGTTGTCCTCCCGGGGGTCGCCGTGGTGGCTGGGAACGCCCACTGCGTGCGCTCCTGGGTCCCCAAGGGTCGGCATCCAGTGGGCGCGGCGGAGGGGTGCGGACCACAGGTCAGGGAACTGGGACTGCCTGGAGCAGGGAACCACGTAGTCCGCCCTCTGTTGGCACAACCTGGCGGTCGCAGAAAGGCCTCGCCTTTGGGCTCAAGGCCTTGACCGCTCCACCCCTTTGCTGAAAGGTCAGAGCCGCGCGGTTTTCCCAAGCAGCCTAGTGTCCGCTGCAAGTCCAAGGGCCAGAACCCTGAACTCTGGCCGGCTGGCCCAGCCCT
>NW_011432382.1:0-532 GCF_000754665.1 Bison bison bison
AAATAGATGGGTGAACAGTGCAAACAGTGTCAGACTTTATTTTTTGGGGCTCCAAAATCACTTCAGGTGGTGACCGCAGCCATGAAATTAAAAGACGCTTACTCCTTGGAAGGAAAGTTATGACCACCCTAGATAGCATATTGAAAAGCAGGGACATTACTTTACCAACAAAGGTCCGTCTAGTCAAAGTTATGTTTTTTCCTGTGATCATGTTTGGATGTGAGTTTTGGACTGTGAAGTAGGCTGAGAGCTGAAGAATTGATGCTTTTGAACTCTAGTGTTGGATAAGACTCTTGAGAGTCCCTTGGACTACAAGGAGATCCATCCAGTCCATTCTAAAGGAGATCAACCCTGCGATTTCTTTGGAAGAAATGATGCTACAGGTGAAACTCCAGTACTTTGGCCACCTCATGGGAAGAGTTGACTCATTGGAAAAGACTCTGATGCTGGGAGGGATTGGGAGCAGGAGGAGAAAGGACGACAGAGGATGAGACGGCTGGATGGCTTCACTGACTAGATGGACGTGAGTCTG
>NW_011432383.1:0-569 GCF_000754665.1 Bison bison bison
GACGGGGAATTCAGGATGCCTCTTGTGTTGGCCCAGGGAAGTCCAATCATCCATTCGAGTTGCGAAGGAAAGCTGGGGATTGCTCTCGAGTGACTGCAGGGCCAATAGACCTCATCTAGGCTTCTGTCCAGAAGCCAATGTTCCTCTCCAGGGGCGACAGGGATCTCAGGGTTGCATTCCAGACACACCCGGGGAGACAGGCATTCATGTCGAGTGGAAGCAAAGAACCCCGCTCTGCTCTCGAGTCGCGACGGGTATCTCTTGGAGCTCACTGGGTGGACTAAAGGGAGTCAAGGCCTCCTGAGGCGTTGGAGAGAGGTCGAGAGATTGGTCTCTAGGCCATACAGGAGACGAAGGTCCTCAACTCGCGATGATGGGGGAGTCTCAGGGTTGTTCTCGAGCGGCGGCCACAGTGTGCGGTTTCTCCCTAGGTACGACGGCGAGGTCAGTGAGCCTCTCGTGGGGCGCCAGGGAAGTCGGGTCTCCATGCGAGTGGCGAGGGGGAGCGGCGTCATTGCTCTCGAGTCATGGTAGGGAATCGTGGCCTCGAGACGTGTTGAAGAAGGTCT
>NW_011432384.1:0-755 GCF_000754665.1 Bison bison bison
GTTCATAGTGCCTCGGTTTGTTCTAAGGTAAAAATTGCTATATCGTTATATCTGTCACAAGCTTGTCAACAAGAAAGTACCTCGAAAGAACAGGAACAAAACGAAAAATTAAATGTGATATGAGCTTTTAGATAAACTATGAACACTAATTACACTCTGAAATATCTGCCTATGAGAGTCTTGATTGAAGGCAGAGGAGAAGGGGACGACAGAGGCTAAGATGGTTGGATGGCATCACTGATTCGATGGACATGAGTTTGAGCAAGCCCCTGGAGTTGGTGATGGACACGGAAGCCCAGCGTCCTGCAGGCCACGGGGTCCCAAAGAGTCAGACACGACTGAGCCACTGAACTGAACTGAACATACAATCGTTCTCCAGTGTTTGGGTTACCCGAGTTTCTATCCTGTGCTAAACTAAGTGACGACAGTGTACTGAAGAGCTGGGTCATTTCCAAATAAATTAAAAGTTACTGAAACAATTCACGCCTTGAAAGGACCTCCCTTTTACTACAGAAACAAAAGAAGATTTTTGTACTATCCAATAATAGTGTCTGGCACCATCCTGACATGTGAAACGTAAGAAAGCAATTTTTTTGTTTTTGTTTGGTTCTGATCTTGGGTGTGTGTGTGTGTGTGTGTGTGTGTGCGTGCGTGCGTGCGTGCGGGGGAGGGGAGGGGCGCTACTATCACTGATAGGTATGTTCACCAATCTGTCGAATGCCAATATAAAAGTCAGTTCTTGGTTGCTGAAGGGA
>NW_011432385.1:0-670 GCF_000754665.1 Bison bison bison
CTCGTGTCTTGGGCACCAGTGCCTCTCCTGGCTTGGCCCACCTCTCCCTTGAGGTGTTCTGTTCTTTCCTTAATAAACTTGATTTTGCCATGGGTAAGACCTCAGATTCTTCTCCTCATCCTTACCGAGAACTGAGGCCCACGAGAGAGGGTCCTCTTCTACCCTCCCTTACCAGCAACACATATAACATACATACCGAGTGGCCAAATACATAACGATAGACATTTGGTCTTCATTCACGGTTTCTGGCTCACAACTTCCAAAACCCTTGAAATGTCCTGATTGATAAGGGCAAAAAAGGTAACATTTGGTCCCTTAACCTTCAGTTGCAGATAAAGCTCCAGGGAAGGTGACTTTTGGCTCCCATCCAAGGGTGGGGTTGGCTGCCAGGAAAACCAACCCTGTGATTAGACAGAACTTTCAGTCCCATCCCTGGAGACTGGAGGTGGAACCCATCAATCAATCATGACTATGTAATGAAGCCTCTTTAAAAACCCAAAGGACCACGCTTGCCCTTTTCAGAAAGTTTCTGTGTAGGGAAACCAGAATACCTTGCGTGCCACACAGAGCTTCTTTGTCCAGGACCTCACGCTACGCATCTCTTCATCTGGCATTTATCATATTCTTTAATAGTCTTTTATAATAAGTGGGTAATTAGTGAGTAAACACG
>NW_011432386.1:0-513 GCF_000754665.1 Bison bison bison
TGAGAAGTGAAGGCAGGTTCCGTCCCCCTGAGAACTTCCTGCCTTCAGGCGTGTGAGAGGCGTAGGTTTCTCTCCAATCCACGGCCACGCATCATCTTCCGCCCTGTTCAAAAACACAGACAAAAAACGTGTTTGTTTATCTCGGCTTGTTTTCTGGCCGAGGCCAAAGACCTCTTCAAGCGTGTCCAAAGGGTCTGACAGGATGGGAGGGTGCAGGTCAATCCATGTGTCAAGAGATCCAGAGAACCTGTCACAACTGTGACTCGGGCCTTTTTCAGAAACAGGCCCATCTGGATGTATTCCCTGGACAGGAGTCACCCCAGAAGTTTCCTTGAAGGGATCGAGTTGCCGGAGTCGGGGTCGTGGCCCCGCGCCGCCGCCGCCGCCGCCGCCGCCGCCGCCGCCGCCGCCAAAGGGCCCCCTCACGCCCGGCAGGCCGGCAGGCCGGCAGGCCAGCAGGCCCTGCAGGCAGGGGCTATTGTCTGTGGGCCCCCACCCCCGACCCTTCCCCCC
>NW_011432387.1:0-518 GCF_000754665.1 Bison bison bison
CAGTAATTTCAAATGTATGGAGAACTCCTAGCAATGGGAAAAATTACTCACATTTGCCACATCATCTAAAATAGTTTATGTATTTTATCCAAAAGGGGTGCCTTCTCCTGCAGAATCAGCACATAACCTCCAATATCAGGAAATAATATGGTTTCTACATTATAATGTAATCCACAGCCCCACTTCCACTTTTAGCAATTGTTCAAGTGTATGACTATATCTTCTTTTGCATCCTCATCCTTTTTTCTTTGTTTAGAGTGTTACTGAGATTTTCAGTTATTTGGACAAACTTGATGGATTTAAAGCAGACATGGTGAATATGGGATCTGGGTGGCCTTTTCTATATGGATTTTTTGTTTGTTTGTTTGTTTTTTTTTTGTCCACTAAAGATGGTTTTCATGTTTATTCATGTTGTAACATGTATGAATCCTGCATTCTTTTTTCCCCCATAGTAATTAAACCAAATAATATGCCATTTACCATTTAGATATTTGTAAGCATACAATATTGTAGTAAAC
>NW_011432388.1:0-863 GCF_000754665.1 Bison bison bison
GCTCCTGTCTGTGGGACTTCCTGGATCATAATACTGGAGTGGGTTGCCAGGGACTGTGAAACAGGTTAACTTTACAACCTCATCTTTCTTAAACAATCCTGGCAAGATTTAGGTTAGTGTTTTTCCTCATGCTCAAATTAGGGTTTGAATGTTAAAAAATGAAATTGTGTAACTTTGTGGGTATAGAATAACAAGTATAAGAATACAAATACTTTAAGTAGAAATTCTATTCTGGCCCCAGTAGTTGCTATATTAGTAAGACATTTTATTCAGAGAAAGAAATGTCAATGGGACAATACTGGAATGGTAGAAGGGGTGATTGCAAGAGGAAGACTTAAAAACAAACAGACATATCAACATTCAGTCCAGTTCCATTTGCAACCTAGGTCTGAAGCAGAATGGAAAGAGAGCTTGCTGTGGAGGTACAATGCAGAGCTCAAGTCAGAGGTGGTCCTAAGGTGGTGGAGAAATAGAACAGAAAGACGACTTTCTCCCCACAAATTCATCGAAGAACATTGAATGCTGAGCAAATTACCACAAAACAACTTCTGATTGCTGGCAGAGGACATCAGGCACCCAGAAAGGCAGCCCATTGTCTTTGAAAGGAGGTAGGACAAGATATAAAAGAGAAAAAGAGAGACAAATGAGGTAGGGACAGAGATCTGTCCTGGGACGGTAGTCTTAAAAGAGGAGAAGTTTCCAAACACTAGGAAACAGTCTCATTGGCAGGTCAGTGGAGACTTTTGGAATCTCAGAGGGTAACATACGGGGAGGAAAAAGAAAGAAAGAAAGAAAGAAAACCCACAGATTGCGTGCATAACATCAACTTCCAGCAGGGAACTAGTCCAGACACTCACAATTGC
>NW_011432389.1:0-583 GCF_000754665.1 Bison bison bison
AGCTGGACCCTAGAGCTCTGCTACTAGCCACGGTTGTGGGATCAAACAGAAGCTTAGCAAATGACTGTACTCCCCAAAGCAATCTACAGATTCAATGCAACCTCTACCAAACTACCAATAGTAATTTGCACAGAACTAGAACAAAAAAATTCAGTTTATATGGAAACACAAATAGCCAAAGCCATCTTGAGAAAGAAAAATGGAGCTGGAGGAATCAACCTTCCTGACTTGAAACTATTAGCATTCTTATCACTTATAACTGAGAAGTAAGAAAAATATTACAGTATAATTCTTCTTTAAAAATCCAAGTCATATAAAACTATGCTTTGTACAAATACACGAAATTATAGAAACTGAGGAGCCAGGAGAGGAGATTGAGGTCAGGGGAAAAGGGACAAACGTGCCCTCCAATGGTGCAAAAAGAACCTATACGTTATTTTGTAAACTATTTTTTTGGGGATTTCAAAGGCATTATGTGTTTACTAAAGAACATTTCTTTTAACTACAGAAAAGTACAAAGGTAAAGGAAATTCACCCACATTTCCACAATCACAAATAATAATTATTCAGTTTGGCTATTTTC
>NW_011432390.1:0-586 GCF_000754665.1 Bison bison bison
CAGCAAACTGAAATGGACTGGAATGGGTGAATTTAACTCAGATGACCATTATATCTACTACTGTGGGCAGAAATCCCTCAGAAGAAATGGAGTGGCCATCATGGTAAACAAAAGAGTCCGAAATGCAGTACTTGGATGCAATCTCAAAAATGACAGAATGATCTCTGTTCGTTTCCAAGGCAAACCATTCAATATCACAGTAATCCAAGTCTATGCCCCAACCAGTAATGCTGAAGAAGCTGAAGTTGAACGGTTCTATGAAGACCTACAAGAACTTTTAGAATTAACACCCAAAACAGACGTCCTTTTCATTATAGGGGACTGGAATGCAAAAGTAGGAAGTCAAGAAACACCTGGAGTAACAGGCAAATTTGGCCTTGGAATACGGAATGAAGCAGGGCAAAGACTGATGGAGTTTTGCCAAGAAAATGCACTGGTTATAGCAAACACCCTCTTCCAACAACACAAGAGAAGACTCTACACATGGACATCACCAGATGGTCAACACCGAAATCAGATTGATTATATTCTTTGCAGCCAAAGATGGAGAAGCTCTATACAGTCAGCAAAAACAAGACCAGGAGCT
>NW_011432391.1:0-573 GCF_000754665.1 Bison bison bison
TTTTCCGGACGATGCACGGGCGAGTCACTGCCCCTTCGTGTTGACTTCATTCACAGGGTGGAGTTCGGAGAGGTGTCCGGGCTTCGGGTTCTTATCAAGAGGGGACCGGGAAATCGGGGTGCTTCGCAATGTGGAGCACCCACGAGGCCACGTCTGGAATGTAGTCGTGAGACCGGCCTCATCCTGAGGTGCGACCGGAAGGTCGGGAAACCCTTCCAGACAAAGCAGGGCAGTCGACCCTCCTGTCGAGATCAGGAGGGTCGAAGGGGCTCAGAGGAAGTGGTGCCGGAAAACCTCGGTGTTCCTCTCCAGGGAGACCGGGATGCCGGGGAACTTGGTGGGGCGCATCAAGGGTGCCAAGTACCGTTTCGACCTCCAATTCCTAACGTGGGACTTCTCCTGAGACGCTCTAGCGGGAAAGGGCTTCATCTTGCGATGACGGGGGAACCACGTGGTTTTTCTCGAGTTGCGGCGGGACTTCTCGAGTTACGACGGGGAATTCAGGATTCCTCTTTGTGTTGGCCCAGGGAAGTCCAATCTTCCATTCGAGTTGCGGAGGAAAGCTGGGGATTG
>NW_011432392.1:0-577 GCF_000754665.1 Bison bison bison
ACCAGGACACTTATTTCTCCAGGGGTGATTATTCTTAAAACAGACACCACCCAAATAAAGTTACATTCCTATAGGGTGACGGTGTAGTGGGTTTTAGTTAAGGAAAGAATTTACTTAGCCTAAGGTCTAACGTGATTAATATCAAAGGTTAATACTTATTTCTTCTATACATTCATTAATGTGTGTAAGGGCAGGGGGATGTGGAGACGTAGCAACAAACATTGGCTCAACAAATGAAAAAACCCTTTCACCAATACAATTTCAAATCAGCCCACTATACTTATACTTATAGTTTTCTAACTTCTCTAAAGAACCTGTTTTTAGAGGGTTTAAAGCATCTCGTAGCCTCTCACGGTTAGGGAGGCTGTGAGCAATCACATGTGGCCGGAGGAGCCTGTCAGGCAGGCTAGAGTAACCTTCAGAGGAGTTTGTAGGTTAAAACACTCTTGTCACACCCCAAGAGTTTTTATAGACTGGACGCTCTAGGTTAACTCCTTCTCCGAAAAGAGGTGGTGGGGGTACAGCCCCCCGTTAAAGTCAGAGGTGTAGGTAAAGAGTCACAAAGTAGTAAAGTAGG
>NW_011432393.1:0-543 GCF_000754665.1 Bison bison bison
AGTATGTTTATTACCTTTCATTTTGTGTCAACATGTATAAATCTAAGTTAAAAAGAAAATTATTTCAGACTTTGGTTTGGAAGAATTACTCAACATGTTATCATGTTTAATAAAGGTCACTTAACTATTTTACAGATATTTTACTATATAGTTAATTACCAAGAAGTTTTTGTTTCAACTTTTAAGGAAAAGTTAAAGAGAGATTTGGTTTCCCAGATAGTGCAGTGGTGAAGGATCTGCCCACCAGTGCAAGAGATGCAGACACCCAGGTTCAATCCCAGGATCGGGAAGATCTGCTGGAGAAGGGAATGGCTATTCACTCCAGTAGCCTTGCCTACAAAGTTTCATGGACAGAGGAGCCTTATGAACTACAGTCCAAGGGGTCACAAAGAGCTGGACACAACTGAGTGATTGAGCACGTACACACACACATACACACACATACACACACACACACACACAGATTGTATCATAGTTTAATATGTATGCAAGTACATTCCTGCATAGTTCACAGAAAAATATGACTGGGAGAATGAGTTGCTA
>NW_011432394.1:0-550 GCF_000754665.1 Bison bison bison
GGGCTATAACAAGAAAAGAATTAACTCAAGGGTCCCAGGTTACAAACATTAAAGCTACTACTTACACCAATTATATTAATCAATACACTGCCAGGGACACAGCAGGTAAGGGATATGGAAACTTAGCAGCAAACAATGGCCCAACAAGTGAAAAGCCATTCACCAATACAATTTCTAATCAATCTTTTAATTACTCAAAAGAATCTGTGTTTAGACAGTTTAGAACATCTCCTGCCTCTCACAGTTGGGAGGCTCTGAAAAGTCACATGTGGCCCGAAAAAACCTATTCAGGCAGGCTAGAGGATTTCCAAAGGAGTTTGTAGGTTAAACACTGTCACACCCAGGAATTATTAAACTGGAACTGTAAAGCTAAACTCTTTTTTCAGAGAGAGGTAGTGGGGGAGAGCCCCCCGTAAAAGTCAGAGGTTTAGGTAGAAAGCACAAGCAGAAAGTAGGCAGACTCGTGGTTTTGGGGGTATATGCTCGAGAATTTCCAGGGGGACTCCTGAAGCTCGATCCCGCTTTGCGTATGCCGAGCCTCCTTCCTCAT
>NW_011432395.1:0-523 GCF_000754665.1 Bison bison bison
GCAGAACTTTGTGGGTGGCATCAAGGGTGCCAAGAACCCTTTCGACCTCCAATTCCTAACGGGGGACTTCTCCTGAGACGCCGTATAGGGAAAGAGCTTCATCTTGCGATGACGGGGGAGCCACGTGGTTTTTCTCGAGTTACGGCGGGATTCTCGAGTTACGACGGGGAATTCAGGCTGCCTCTTGTGTTGGCCCAGGCAGGTCCAATCTTCCATTCGAGTTGCGAAGGAAAGCTGGGGATTGCTCTCGAGTGACTGCAGGGCCAATAGACCTCATCTAGGCTTGTGTCCAGAAGCCAATGTTCCTCTCCAGGGGCGACAGGGATCTCGGGGTTGCATTCCAGACGCACCCGGGGAGACAGGCATTCATCTCGAGTGGAAGCAAAGAACCCCGTCTGCTCTCGAATCGCGACGGGTATCTCTTGGAGCTCACTGGGTGGACTCAAGGGAGTCAAGCCTCCTGAGGCGTTTGGAGACAGGTCGCGAGATTGGTCTCTAGGCCATGCAGGAGACGAAGGCCCTC
>NW_011432396.1:0-514 GCF_000754665.1 Bison bison bison
GGCCGAGGACACACCGCCGCCCGCCCACGGAGAGGTGGGGCCCGCGGAGGGAAAAGAGCGAGGGGGGCGGTGGCACGGACCACCACCGCCGCCGCCGCCGCCCCGGGCCGGGCCCGTGCCGCCGGCCGGCCGGCCCGGAGCGACAAACCCTTGTGTCGAGGGCTGACTTTCAATAGATCGCAGCGAGGGAGCTGCTCTGCTACGTACGAAACCCCGACCCAGAAGCAGGTCGTCTACGAATGGTTTAGCACCAGGCGCCCCACGAACGTGCGGTGCGTGACGGGCAGGGGGCGGCCGCCTTTCCGGCCGCGCCCCGTGTCCCGGGACGAAGGGCTCTCCGCACCGGACCCGGTCCCGACGCGCGGCGGGGCGCGCCGCGCCGCGCCCCGGGGGGACGCGGGCGACGGCCCGCCGGCGGGGACGGCGGGGACCGGCTATCCGAGGCCAACCGAGGCTCCCGCGGCGCTGCCGTATCGTTCCGCCTGGCGGGATTCTGACTTAGAGGCGTTCAGTC
>NW_011432397.1:0-643 GCF_000754665.1 Bison bison bison
AGGGTTCCTCTGACTTCAGACTCCGATCGCAAGGTCCCTGCAGACTTGGGACAGGAGAGTCAGGCCTCGTCTTGGGTTGAGGCATGGAACTCCGCTTGCCTCTCGAGGTGTTCCCGGGGAGACAGGCCACTTGTCGAGCGGTATTTGGAACCTGGGGTTCTTTTCCCGACGATGCACGGGCGAGTCACAGCCCCTTCGTGTTGACTTCATTCACAGGCTAGAGTTCGTAGAGGTGTCCATGCATCGGGTTCTTATCAAGAGGGGACCGGGCAATCGGGGTCCTTCAGAATGTGGAACCACCCACGAGGCCACGTCTGGAATGTCGTCGTGAGACCGGCCTCATCCTGAGGTGCGACCGGAAGGTCGGGAACCCCTTCCAGACAATCAGAGGAGGCGACCATCCTGTCCAGATCAGGAGGGTAGAAGAGGCTCAGACGAAGTGGTGCCGGAAAACCTCGGTGTTCCTCTCAAGGGAGACGGGGATGTCGGGGCACTTTGTGGGTAGCATCAAGGGTGACAAGTACCGTTTCGAACTCCAATTCCTAAAGTGGGACTTCTCCTGAGACGCTGTAGCGGCACAGGGCTACATCTTGCGATGACGGGGGAACCACGTGGTTTTTCTCGAGGTGTAGCAGGATTCTCG
>NW_011432398.1:0-672 GCF_000754665.1 Bison bison bison
GGTGCTGGGTGAGAGAACCAGAAGGCTCCTATTCTGCCTCTTAATTGGATGAGTTACCTAAAAGTACTTTGAGCGTCAGTTTGCTCAAATGTAACATAAATGATGCTACTTACACCTGACTGGACTACATAACATAATGTACTACCCAGCACAAGACATGGCACATAGCAGCCTTAATAAAGGTAATTTCCCTCCTTCAGAAGGCCTAAGGCAGCCTAGACATCAGTCGCCTCCCCCTAAGCAGACCGCATCCCCATTCTCCATTTGACTGTGTAGCCTCCAGAAGGTGTGCATTCCCGAAGGAATGCCATCACTTTGCCTTAGGCTCTTCCTGCCCTGACAGTCATACTACCATCATTTTAAAAGGAGATAATGAAAGAAAGCAAATGCATTCTTAAATTCAGGAACAGATTCTCCTAATTAATATGTACAAATGTGAAAAAATACATGTTTATATGGGTTGAGTTGCTTTATGCACCCTGGTTCCCCTACTCTTAACCTGATTCTTTTATTTCTAAACTACCCACAGGTATTCATGTATTTCAAATGTATTCATTCATTGTTCAGCTTTAATAAGAATACTCTTAGGAAGAAAACTCTATCAGTTGGTACAAAGCTATATGGCCAGCTAGCCTATAAGCATAGATGGAAATCAAATTAGACATTAAGGCC
>NW_011432399.1:0-561 GCF_000754665.1 Bison bison bison
CCGTGCCCGCTTCCCGCCCCCCACGCGGCTCGCGCCCCGTCGGGACGGGCGGCTCGCGCCCGAGGCCGAGTCCGCGTGCGCGTCCGCGCCCCGGGGACGCGTGCCCCGGCGGCGACCCGCGGGACGCCGCGGCGTCTGCCCGCCGCTGCGCGCTCTCCCCCCGGGCTGCGGCCGTGCCGCGGTTCGCGCCCCGGAGCTCCCGCCGCGAGGGCGGTGGCGGTGGCGGTGGCGGTAGCGTGGTGAGGGGGGGGGGCGTGGTAGGGGGCGCGCGGTGCGTCCGTTGCCCGTTCGGGCTTCGGCGCCCGTGCGTGCCCCGACCGCCCCCTCCCAACCCGGGCCGCCTCTCCGCCGGTCCCCGCCCCGTCCGTCCCGTGACCGCCGGCTCGTGCTCCCCGTCCCGCCCCGCCTCGGTGTCTCCCCTCTCCTGTCCGCCGCCCGCGGCCGCCGCCGCCGCCGCCGCCGCCGCCTCCCTCCTCCCGGACGGGGGCGACGGGTGGTACGGGCGGTGGGTCGGTAGGGGTGGCGTGTGTTGGTGCGCGGGCAAGGGGGGGCGGCCCGGGG
>NW_011432400.1:0-500 GCF_000754665.1 Bison bison bison
CTACACTACTAAGATGATGACAATACAGGAGTTCCAGCTTCAAATCTGTGTGGCAGTCATCATATAAACATTTTATGAATATTTGAGATGCACTGATAGTACAAATCTATTAAGCCAGAAGCCTTGAGATCTGATTCAAAGAGGAAAACTGTGTACTCCATGTCCTCAGTTTTATGGGACATTCACACGCATTCACACATTTCCACAATCCTCAACCTTTATCTGAAGTCAAAAACTGACATTAAGAGGAATGGTCTATTTATACAGAAGCCAAGCGTAAAAGTCAAAAATGGATCCAGTCTCCTACATACTTCCATGCTCAGTAACGGAACCCCTTGTAAGCATTCCTAAGGGCAACTAGGATAAACAACTCAAAGATGCTTCTCCCAGGATAAGAGAGGTTGATTGAGAAGCTATAAGTGTGCTTAACTTAGAGATAACCCTTAAGATCACATACCATTCCTGTTAACACATCAGAAGATGGACAGCTCTATCAGGTA
>NW_011432401.1:0-596 GCF_000754665.1 Bison bison bison
CATGAAAAGATGCTCAACATCACTCATTATCAGAGAAATGCAAATAAAAACCACTATGAGGTACCATCTCACACCAGTCAGAATGGCTGCGATCCAAAATCTACAAGCAATAAATGCTGGAGAGGGTGTGGAGAAAAGGGAACCCTCTTACACTGTTGGTGGGGAATGCAAACTAGTACAGCCACTATGGAGAACAGTGTGGAATTCCTTAAAAAAACTGGAATAGAACTGCCTTATGATCCAGCAATCCCACTGCTGGGCATACACACTGAAGAAACCAGAATTGAAAGAGACACCGTGTACCCCAATGTTCATCGCAGCACTGTTTATAATAGCCGGGACATGGAAGCAACCTAGATGTCCATCAGCAGATGAATGGATAGAAAACTGTGGTACATATACACAATGGAGTATTACTCAGCCATTAAAAAGAATACATTTGAATCAGTTCTAATGAGGTGGATGAAACTGGAGCCTATTATACAGAGTGAAGTAAGCCAGAAAGAAAAACACCAATACAGTATACTAACGCATATATATGGAATTTAGAAAGATGGTAACAATAACCCTGTATACGAGACAGCAAAAGAGACACT
>NW_011432402.1:0-570 GCF_000754665.1 Bison bison bison
CTGTTTTTTGATTGGGTCGTTTATTTTTCTGGAATTGAGCTGTAGGAGTTGCTTGTATATTTTTGAGATTAGTCCCTTGTCAGTTGTTTCATTTGCTATTATTTTGTCCCATTCTGAAGGCTGTCTTTTCACCTTTCTTATAGTTTCCTTTGTTGTGCAGAAGCTTTTAATTTTAATTAGGTCCCATTTGTTTATTTTTGCTTTTATTTCCAATATTCTGGGAGGTGGGTCATAGAGGATCCTGCTGTGGTTTATGTCAGAGAGTGTTTTGCCTATGTTCTCCTCTAGGAGTTTTATAGTTTCTGGTCTTACATTTAGATCTTTAATTTATTTTGAGTTTATTTTTGTGTATGGTGTTAGCAAGTGTTCTAGTTTCATTCTTTTGCAAGTGGTTGACCAGTTTTCCCAGCACCACTTGTTAAAGAGATTGTCTTTTCTCCGTTGTATATTCTTGCCTCCTTTGTCAAGGATAAGGTGTCCATAGGTGCGTGGATTTATCTCTGAGCTTTCTATTTTGCTCCATTGATCTATATGTCTGTCTTTGTGCTGGTACCGTACTGTCTTGATGAC
>NW_011432403.1:0-591 GCF_000754665.1 Bison bison bison
GGGTTCTTTGCTTCCACTCGAGATGAATGCCTGTCTCCCCGGGTGCGTCCGGAATGCAACCCCGAGATCCCGGTCGCCCCTGGAGAGGAACATTGGCTTCTGGACACAAGCCTAGATGAGGTCTATTGGCCCTGCAGTCACTCGAGAGCAATCCCCAGCTTTCCTTCGCAACTCGAATGGAAGATTGGACTTCCCTGGGCCAACACAAGAGGCATCCCGAATTCCCCGTCGTAACTCGAGAATCCCGCCGCAACTCGAGAAAAACCACGTGGTTCCCCTGTCATCTCAAGATGAAGCCCTTTCCGGCTACAGCGTCTCACGAGAAGTCCCACGTTAGGAATTGGAGGTCGAAACGGTACTTGGCACCCTTGATGCGCCCCCACAAAGTTCCCCGGCATCCCGGTCTCCCTGGAGAGGAACACCGAGGTTTTCCGGCACCACTTCCTCTGAGCCCCTTCTACCCTCCTGATCTCCACAGGAGGTCGACTCCCTGCTTGGTCTGGAAGGGGTTCCCGACCTTCCGGTCGCACCTCAGGATGAGGCCGGTCTCACGACGACATTCCAGACGTGGCCTCGTGGGCGCTTCCACAT
>NW_011432404.1:0-665 GCF_000754665.1 Bison bison bison
AAGAGGGGTATTTCCTCACTGCCGCCCTTAGTGTCCAACTGCTTGTGACATTGTAGACTGTGGCTTGCCAGGCTTCTTTCTCAGGGAAGGGGCTTCTACATGCAAAAATACTGGTACGTATGGGCCAGTACTGGTTGACATACCCTTCTAGAGCACTATATGTCCTGCTGCCCTAGCCACCAACTCCTCTGAGTCCCTGATGCAGCCAGAACCACTATGACCGAAGCAGTTGCATCTCCACATCTGGCCCCCTCACAGGGGCAAACCCAAGTCCTCCAGGACAGTCTCAAGAGCAAACCCCAGTGGATGATTCACATTCAGAAGTGGGAATAAAACCACAACTGGAACCCAGGGGCAGTGTTGTTAAGGAAGAAGACCCAAAACCTTCCTACCACCTGTACAAGCTGCAGATTAAATCCACATAGCCGTGAAAAGAAGAGAAGAGAAAAGCAAAGGAGAAAAGGAAAGATATAAGCATCTAGAATGCAGAGTTCCAAGGAAGAGAAAGAAGAGATAAGAAAGCCTTCCTCAGGGAGCAATGCATAGAAAAGGAGGAAAACAACAGAATGGGAAAGACTAGAGATCACTTCAAGAAATTAGAGATACCAAGGGGGATTTACATGCAAAGATGGGCTCGATAAAGGACGGAAATGGTATCGACCTAA
>NW_011432405.1:0-614 GCF_000754665.1 Bison bison bison
GGGACACATACAGACTGAAACTGAAGGGCTGGAAAAAGATTTTCCATGCAAATAGAGACCAAAAGAAAGCAGGAGTAGCAATACTCATATCAGATAAAATAGACTTTAAAACAAAGGCTGTGAAAAGAGACAAAGACGGTCACTACATAATGATCAAAGGATCAATCCAAGAAGAAGATATAACAAATATAAATATATATGCACTCAACATAGGAGCACCGCAATATGTAAGACAAATGCTAACAAGTATGAAAGGAGAAATTAACAAAAACACAATAATAGTGGGAGACTTTAATACCCCACTCACACCTATGGATATATTACCTAAACAGAAAATTAACACGGAAACACAAACTTTAAACAATACAATAGACCAGTTAGACCTAACTGATATCTATGAGACATTTCATCCCAAAACAATGAATTTCACCTTTTTCTCAAGCACACATGGAACCTTCTCCAGGATAGATCACATCCTGGGCCATAAATCTAGCCTTGGTAAATTCAGAAAAATTGAAATCAGTCCAAGCATCTTTTCTGACCACAATGCAGTAAGATTAGATCTCAATTACAGGAGAAAAACTATTAAAAATTCCAACATATGGAGGCTGAAC
>NW_011432406.1:0-597 GCF_000754665.1 Bison bison bison
GGTGTTCCTCTCGAGGGAGACCGGGATGTCGGGGTGCCGAGGACCAGCCCCGGCTGATCCAGGGTATTCAAAGGGGAGACGGCGTCGGCGACTATTTATATGCTAGTTAGAGATATAGAGAACAATAGAATGAAGATAGCTCAGTAGGAAAATTCAGTGGAGAAAAGAAGCTGAGTAGCTTGGTTTACGCGGGAGACCAATAAAACTTCAAGACAAGAAGTTTGCACCACTTACGTAGGCCGCAGGCGCCCTCTCGAATAGCGGAAGGTGTCTCACCCTAGACACCTTCTCGAGTGGGTCTTAGAAACCCAGGCATGATTAGTAAGCGTGGTGGGTTCCGCGCTCCAGATGGAGACTCAGCTGGAAGTTAAAAGAAAGAATGACAGTGGGGAGACCAAGCGTTGGTGAGCAAGGCCCGTAGCTTTATTTTTAACGAGGGGTCTTTTATACCCTAAGTTACACATAGAGGATACGTAGGGATGGCAAAGTCAGCAGTCTTTGGTCTTATCAAAAACCTAGGTTTCTTTCCTGCAAATGTATCGTATAACAAATGGTTTAGGTGATTTACATCATCTTCTGGCCAGAAGGCCTACTAAC
>NW_011432407.1:0-659 GCF_000754665.1 Bison bison bison
AGAAAGCCTGGTTTGCTGCAAGACTCTACCCCTTCCCCCATTATCCTCTATGCATTACTTAAGGTATAAAACTACTTTGAAAATAAAGTGCGGGCCTTGTTCACCGAAACTTGGTCTCACCATGTCGTTCTTTCTCTTACCTTCTGGCTGAATTCTTCAGCCTCTTTTCTCCACTGAATTTCCTCACTGAGCTATCCTCATTCTATTACTCTTTATATCCTTAATTAACATTTAATTAAGCAGTTGTTTCCTGATCTTCGCCTACGCCGTCTCTCCTTCGAATACCCTGGATCAGCCGGGGCTGGTCCCCGGCACCCTACCATGGCTCGAGAGCAATGACGCGCTCGCCCTCGCCACTCGCATTGAGACCCGACTTCCCTGGCGCCCCACGAGAGGCTCACTGACCTCGCCGTCGTACCTCGTGAGAAAGCGCACACTGGGGCCGCCGCTCGAGAACAACCCCGAGACTCCCCCGTCATCCCGAGATGAGGGCCTTCGTCTCCTGCATGGGCTAGAGACCAATCTCGCGACTTCTCTCCAAACGCCTCAGGAGGCTTGACTCCCTTTAGTCCACCCAGTGAGCTCCAAGAGATACACGTCGTGACTCGAGAGCAGAGTGGGGTTCTTTGCTTCCACTCGAGATGAATGCCTGTCTCCCC
>NW_011432408.1:0-530 GCF_000754665.1 Bison bison bison
GTGTTTTCTCTCCTCTGTGGCCTGGTAAGGCTGGGTGGTCATTGGCATCCCAAAGGTGGCTAGAAGACAATGATTTAGGCAGGCTTGTGAATAGATAGGGGAGAAGGCAATGGCACCCCACTCCAGTACTCTTGCCTGGAAAATCCCATGGACGGAAGAGCCTGGCAGGCTGCAGTCCATGGGGTCGCTCAGAGTCGGACACGACTGAGCGACTTCACCTTCACATTTCACTTTCATGCATTGGAGGAGGACATGGCAACCCACTCCAGTGTTCTTGCCTAGACGAAGCCCAGGGACTGCGGGGCCTGGTGGGCTGCCGTCCATGGGGTCACACAGACTCGGACACGACTGAAACGACTTAGCAGCAGCAGCAGCAGCAGTGCATAGATATCAAAAGGGTTGAGAACAGTCAGGTAGGATCACACAAGTCACCGTGAAACAATAATACTTCTCCACTTAGCCAAAGCTAACAAAAGATTTCTGTTCTAGGTCAACCTAGAAGAGATCACGGAAGAGGTAAAGAAACTTAA
>NW_011432409.1:0-507 GCF_000754665.1 Bison bison bison
GGATAGATCAACTAAACAGAAAATTAACAAGGAAACACAAACTTTAAACGATACAATAGACCAGTTAGACCTAATTGATATCTATAGGACATTTCATCCCAAAACAATGAATTTCACCTTTTTCTCAAGCGCACATGGAACCTTCGCCAGGATAGATCACATCCTGGGCCATAAAGCTAGCCTTGGTAAATTCAAAAAAATAGAAATCATTCCAAGCATTTTTTCTGACCACAATGCAGTAAGATTAGATCTCAATTACAGGAGAAAAACTATTAAAAATTCCAACATATGGAGGCTGAAAAACACACTGTGAATAACCAACAAATCACAGAAGAAATAAAAAAAGAAATCAAAATTTGCATAGAAACGAATGAAAATGAAAACACAACAACCCAAAACCTGTGGGACACGGTAAAAGCAGTCCTAAGGGGAAAGTTCATAGCAATACAGGCACACCTCAAGAAACAAGAAAAAAGTCAAATAAATAACCTAACTCTACACCTAAAG
>NW_011432410.1:0-512 GCF_000754665.1 Bison bison bison
ATTCGAGTTGCGAAGGAAAGCTGGGGATTGCTCTCGAGTGACTGCAGGGCAAATAGACCTCATCTAGGCTTGTGTCCAGAAGCCAATGTTCCTCTCCAGGGGCGACCGGGATCTCGGGGTTGCATTCCAGACGCACCCGGGGAGACAGGCATTCATCTCGAGTGGAAGCAAAGAACCCCGCTCTGCTCTCGAGTCGCGACGGGTATCTCTTGGAGCTCCCTGGGTGGACTAAAGGGAGTCAAGCCTCCTGAGGCGTTTGTAGAGAGGTCGCGAGGTTGGCCTCTAGGCCATGCAGGAGACGAAGGCCCTCATCTCCGCGATGACGGGGGAGTCTCGGGGTGGTTCTCGACGGCGGCCCCAGGGTGCGGTTTCTCACGAGGTACGACGGCGAGGTCAGTGAGCCTCTCGTGGGGCGCCAGGGAAGTCGGGGTCTCCGATGCGAGTGGCGAGGGGGAGCGCGTCATTGGCTCGTCGAGTCATGGTAGGGGACCTGGCCTCGAGACGTGTTGAAG
>NW_011432411.1:0-802 GCF_000754665.1 Bison bison bison
TCTCGAGCATATACCCCCAAAACCAGAGTCTGCCTACTTTCTGCTTGTGCTTTCACCTAAACCTCTGACTTTACGGGGGGCTCTCCCCCACTACCTCTCTCTGAAAAAAGAGTTAGCTTACAGTTCCGGTTAATGATTCCTGGGTGTGACAGTGTTTAACCTACAAACTCCTTTGGAAATCCTCTAGCCTGCCTGAATAGGTTTTTCCGGCCACATGTGACTGTTCAGAGCCTCCCAACTGTGAGAGGCAGGAGATGTTCTAAACTGTCTAAACACAGATTTTTTTGAGTAGTTACAAGATTGATTAGAAATTGTATTGGTGAATGGTTTTTCACTTGTTGGGTCATTGTTTGCTGCTAAGTTTCCATATCCCTTACCTGCTGTGTCCCTGGCAGTGTATTGATTAATATAATTGGTGTAAGTAGTAGCTTTAATGTTTGTAACCTGGGACCCTTGAGTTAATTCTTTTTTTTGTTATAGCCCAAAACACCTTTGCTCTGTAGGAATGCAACTTTATCTAATGCTTTTTTGGAGGGTGGCTCCTGACCAACCACCTTTAGAGAAAAATAAGTTTTCTGAAGAAAAGGTCTTAAAATATTAAAAGGCCTCCTGGCCAGAAGATGATGCAAATCACCGAAGCTTTTGCATATGATAAGTTTGCAGGAAGAAAGCCTGGTTTGCTGCAAGACTCTACCCCTTCCCCCATTATCCTCTGTGCATAACTTAAGGTATAAAAACTACTTTGAAAAATAAGTGCGGGCCTTGTTCACCGAAACTTGGTCTCACCATGTCGTTCTTTCTC
>NW_011432412.1:0-537 GCF_000754665.1 Bison bison bison
TGATTTGAGTGCTTTCTTGAAGAGTTGAACAATAAGACAAATGGAACAACCATTAGTGAATTTTCTTGTATTTTCCACTTAGTAACAAATGTAAAAAGGTGTTGGTTATGATCTTAAATAATAATATCCATTTCTGTTTTTAAATGCAGGTTTATTTTATATAGATTAAAATGCATAGCTCTTAAGTGTACAGTCTAAGAATTTTGACAAGTATGTAAACTCATGTAGCCATTACCCAAGTCAATTTATAGAACTTTTCTTTCATCATTGAAAGCTTTCTTGTGCCTTTTCCAGTCAATAGCCCCTCTGAAAGGCTACCATTCTTCTGATTTTTTATCACTATAGTTTAGTTCTTACTTTTTATTGAACTTTGTAGAATAGAATCATTACAGTTAAATACTCTTTTATGCCTGGCTGTCTTTTGCTCAACAAATGTTTTGAGATTCATTCATGTTGCACCATGTATCTACTTTTTCCTTTTATTTTTTTAGTACTGCTACTCTATTCATTCCATTCTATGAATAGAATGTTATTCTT
>NW_011432413.1:0-624 GCF_000754665.1 Bison bison bison
CGTGACTGAGCATGCACTGATCATGTGCCGAGAGCCGGGGAGGCATTCCACTCTGGACAAAGGTCATGAGGAAGGAGGCTCGGCATACGCAAATGCGGGATCGAGCCTCAGGAGTCCACCCGGATATTCTCGAGCGTCTCCCCCTCAAAAAAACCAGAGTCTGGCTACTGTATTGCTTTGTGCTCTCACCTCTGATTTCACTGGGGGCTGTCCCCCACCACCATCTCGCTCTCTCTGTCAAAGAATTAACTTACAGCTCCAATTCCTAAAGTTCCTTGTCATTCTTCCCTTTAACTTCCAGCTGAGTCTCCATCTGGAGCGCGGAACCCACCACGCTTACTAATTATGCCTGGGCTGCTAAGACCCACTCGAGAAGGTGTCTAGGGTGAGGCACCTTTCGCTATTCGAGAGGGCGCCTGCGGCCTACGTAAGTGGTGCAAACTTCTTGTCTTGAAGTTTGATTGGTCTTCCGCGTAAACCAAGCTACTCAGTCTCTTTTCTCCACCGAATTTTCCTACTGAGCTCTCCTCATACTATTATTCTTGACATCTCTGATAAGCATATAAATAGTCGCCTAGGCCATCTCTCCTTGAATACCCTGGATCAGTTGGGGCTGGTCCCCGG
>NW_011432414.1:0-530 GCF_000754665.1 Bison bison bison
AGGAACCGCAGGGTACCTCTGATTTCAGACTCCGATCGCAGGGTCCCTGCAGACTGGGGACAGGAGAGTCAGGCCTCGTCTTGGGTTGAGGCATGGAACTCCGCTTGCCTCTCGAGATGTCCCCGGGGAGAGAGGCCGCTTGTCGAGCTGTATTTGGAACCTGGGGTTTTTTCCGTAACGATGCAAGGAAATACTGCCTCTTCGTGTTGACTTCATTCAGAGGGTGGAGTTCGGAGAGGTGTCCGGGCATCGGGTTCTTCTCAAGAGGGGACCGGGAAATCGGGGTCCTACGCAATGTGGAACCACCCACGAGGCCACGTCTGGAATGTCTTCGTGAGACCGGCCTCATCCTGAGGTGCGACCGGAAGGTCGGGAACCCCTTCCAGACAAAGCAGGGGAGTCGACCCTCCTGTCCAGATCAGGAGGGGAGAAAGGGCTTAGAGGAGGGGGTGCCGGAAAACCTGAGTGTTCCTCTCGAGGGAGACCGGGATTTCGGGGAACTTTGTGGGTCGCATCAAGGGTGCCAAGTG
>NW_011432415.1:0-548 GCF_000754665.1 Bison bison bison
AAAGGGCACAGAACTCCGTAGGTACCACATTAATTGAACCATTTCCTCAAAGTCTGAGAAATCTATTCTAAAGTTTCAACCCAGGAATGTTAATAGCAAGGGATTTTGAAAGACATCGGACTAACGTTATTTTTTAAAGTAAGTACAAACAAATCATGAGTATCCAATCTTTTACAAGAACATTCTTTCTTATGGGTGAATTGAGAGCCAAGAGGGTAAACTCGGATAAGTACTCTCCTCTTTCAGAGGGTAAAGGGTAAAGCCAAGTTTACCCTCTTGGCTTCTCTCTTAGAGAAACTCATATATGAAAATCCCAGGTAATAAAGGAAAATTGGGGGTGATTACTTGCATCACAAAAACATGTTTTGCGATACCAGAGGATTTCTTTCTTTTTTAAGAAACATATTCTTTATTGAACTTGTTACAATGCCGCTTCTCGTGTTTCTGTTTTGGTTTTTTGGTTGCAAGGCACGTGGAATCTTAGCTCCCTGACCAGGGATGGAACCTGCACCCCCTGCATAGGAAGGAAAAGTCTTAACCCCTGGACT
>NW_011432416.1:0-519 GCF_000754665.1 Bison bison bison
TCAGTGAGCTCCGGGCAGTACTTTGGTCCCAGGTTTGGAGCCCAATGCCCGGAACGCGGGAGAGAAGAGGCTGGCTGCCGGCGGGTGCTTGCAAGCCTGTTACTGGGAAGGACCGAGTGAGCTTCCACACCGGCGGAGCTCCAGCTCGGCGCCCAGGCGCGATAGCACAGAGCCCCGGCCGAGAGGCTGCTCTGGCCTGGGCGAGCCTCCCCAAGCCCTGCCCAGCTTCTAGCGGTCGCGCCCGGGAAGGAGCAGGCTGCGGGAGTGTGGGAGACGTGACCGGTGCCTGACTGGGGCCTCAGCTCAGCTCTCGCCTTCCCTTCGGACCCTAGGAGCCAGGCGTCCTTGCAGAGGGCTTAGGGGCTGGGGGTGTGCATACTGCCAAAGCCTCCCGCAGGGAGAGCTCGTTCCGAGGGAAAGGAAGCGCCCCAGCCTGCCTTCCCAAGCCGGTGCTTCCCCACCCAGACTAAGCGCCGCACGGAGCGAATCAGGGTCCCGGTGCCCCTGGCTTGGGGAGGC
>NW_011432417.1:0-643 GCF_000754665.1 Bison bison bison
AGCCACTGTTTCCCCATCTATTCTCCATGAAGTGATGGGACTGGATGCCATGATCTTCGTTTTCTGAATGTTGAGCTTTAAGCCAACTTTTTCACTCTCCTCTTTCACTTTCATCAAGAGGCTTTTTAGTTCTTCTTCACTTTCTGCCATAAGGGTGGTGTCATCTGCATATCTGAGGTTCTTGATATTTCTCCCAGCAATCTTGATTCCAGCTTGTGCTTCCTCCAGCCCAGCGTTTCTCATGATGCACTCTGCATATAAGTTAAATAAGCAGGGTGACAATATACAGCCTTGAAATACTCCTTTTCCTATTTGGAACCAGTCTGTTGTTCCATGTCCAGTTCTAACTGTTGCTTCTTGACCTGCATACAGGTTTCTCAGGAAGCAGGTCAGGTGGTCTGGTATTCCCTATCTCTTTCAGTAATTTCCGCAGTTGATTGTGATCCACACAGTCAAAGGCTTTGGCATACTCAATAAGCAGAAATAGATGTTTTCTGGAACTCTCTTGCTTTTTTGGATGATCCAGCGGATGTTGGCAATTTGATCTCTGGTTCCTCTGCCTTTTCTAAAACCAGCTTGAACATCTGGAATTTCATGGTTCACGTATTGCTGAAGCCTGGCTGGAGAATTTTGAGCATTACTT
>NW_011432418.1:0-531 GCF_000754665.1 Bison bison bison
ATAATCACCCAAGTCCAAGAAACCCAGAGAGTCGCAAACAGGATAAACCCAAGGCGAAACACCCCAAGACACATATTAATCAAATTAACAAAGATCAAACACAAAGAACAAATATTAAAAGCAGCAAGGGAAAAACAACAAATAACACACAAGGGAAATCCCATAAGGATAACAGCTGATCTTTCAATAGAAACTCTTCAAGCCAGGAGGGAATGGCAAGACATACTTAAAATGATGAAAGAAAATAACCTACAGCCCAGATTATTGTACCCAGCAAGGATTTATTCAAGTATGAAGGAGAAATCAAAAGCTTCTCAGACAAGCAAAAGCTGAGAGAATTCTGCACCACCAAACCAGCTCTCCAACAAATACTAAAGGATATTCTCTAGACAGGAAACACAAAAATGGTGTATAAATTCGAACCCCAAACAATAAAGTAAATGGCAATGGGATCATACTTATCAGTAATTACCTTAAACGTAAATGGGTTGAATGCCCCAACCAAAAGACAAAGACTGGCTGAATGGATAC
>NW_011432419.1:0-533 GCF_000754665.1 Bison bison bison
ATTATACAGTGGAAGTAAGAAATAGATTTAAGGGTCCTAGATCTGATAGATAGAGTGCCTGATGAACTATGGACTGAGGTTCGTGACATTGTACAGGAGACAGGGATGAAGACCATCCCCATGGAAAAGAAATGCAAAACAAAATGGCTGTCTGGGGAGGCCTTACAAATAGCTGTGAAAAAAAGAGAAGCGAAAAGCAAAGGAGGAAAGGAAAGATATAAGCATCTGAATGCAGAGTTCCAGAGAATAGCAAGAAGAGATAATAAAGCCTTCCTCAGCGATCAATGCAAAGAAACAGAGGAAAACAACAGAATCAGAAAGACTAGAGATCTCTTCAAGAAAATTAGAGATACCAAGGGAACATTTCATGCAAAGATGGGCTCGATAAATGACAGAAATGGTATGGACCTAACAGAAGCAGAAGATATTAAAAAGAGGTGGCAAGAATACACAGAAGAAACTGTAACAAAAAAGATCTTACACGACCCAGATAATCACGATGGTGTGATCGACTGACCTAGAGCCAGACATCC
>NW_011432420.1:0-561 GCF_000754665.1 Bison bison bison
CACTCCACAGCATTCACAACACACTGATACAGTATTCCTAAGGTTTATTTAATAACTAACTGATTTTCAAAGCAGCTCTTTTGGAAAGAAATATAGAAGTTAAATACAAAAACTAGAAGTGTGGGTGTCAGGGCTGCTGAAAAGGAGATATAAATATGTGTTCATTTGCAAGACCACACACAGTTCTTTTCTCTATAAAGGCTTGAGAATAGGAACTATAGCGATATCCCTTTACTCTCCCATTTGCCTCTTTGAAAAAAAATAATCTAGCCTCTTTGTTTCCTAACATGGAATGTGAGAACACAATAGTATGTAATTTTCCTGCAGGAACAATTTCCTTTTCTTAAATCACAGCAGGAACCCAGAATCCTCACTTGTTCTTAACTTCCAATTTTGGCATCTCAGCAATCCAGGGAAAGGAATTCTGTTGGTTATTTTCCCTCTCTTTCTCTCTTTTTCCTTCTGAGGAAAGGGTGGACTGGCATGAAACTGCAAGATGAACTTGAGCATAGGTTGACAATTGTGGGGAAAGAGGGAGTTGCTGTGTGATCCCCCACCAGC
>NW_011432421.1:0-861 GCF_000754665.1 Bison bison bison
ATTCACGTAAGCAAGTGACAGTAAAGAGATTTGTCACTCTTCTTTCACTTTTGAAGTGGTCAATTTGTCCATGCCCGATCCAATTCTTGCGTCTTGACTCATTTAAGGGTGATTCCAACTTTTATTTCCTCAAGATTTTCCATGTACCCCAACCCTTTTAGTTTTGGTGTTCTCCATCTAGACACCTACATTTCTCATTGTGGGGCATCTATCATTGCTACATCAGACCTTTTCCTGGTTTCCTTCTTTCTTTCATTTTTTTCCCCCGCACCACACTCTGTTTCATTTATATCCTCCTTTCTCAGTTAAGTTCAGTTGGTCCTTCATCACCGACTCTTTGCAACCCCATGAATCACAGCACACCAGGGCTACCTGTTCACTGAGTTCACTCACGCTCATGTCTATTGATTCGGTGATGCCATCCAGCCTTCCATCCTCTGTAGTCCCATTCTCGTCTTGACCCCATTCCCTCTGAGCATCTGGTCTTTCTCAATGAGTCAACACTTTGCATGAGTGAGCAAAGTATTGGAATTTCAGCTTTAGCATCAGTCCTTCCAATGAACACCCAGGACTGATCTCCTTTAGGATGGACAGGCTGGATTTCCTTGCAGTACAAGGGACTCTCAAAAATTTTATCCATCACCGCAGTTCAAAAGCATCAATTCTTCAGCACTCAGCTTTCTTCACAGTCCAACTCTCACATTCATACATGATCACTAGAAAAACCAGATCCTTGACTAGACAAACTTTGTTGGCAATGTAATGCCACTGATTTTTAATATGCTATCTAGGTTGGGCATAACTTTCCTTCCAAGGGGTAAGCGTGTTTAAATTTCAAGGCTGCAATCACCATCTGCAGTG
>NW_011432422.1:0-536 GCF_000754665.1 Bison bison bison
GTCACCTCTTCCCAGTGTCAGCACTAGTTAAGGAGATGTGGCGACGGCCTAGGGCAGACAGTCCTACTCTGACACCCAGGCTGGACCAAGACCTGACTACTGTCATAGCTCCAAGTTCACAGCACCGAGAATCTGCTTTTAGGCAGTTCTCTCATGAGACTCCTGGGCATGGAGGGATGGAGCTTCAAACAGTTCTAATCCCAGGTCCTTTCTTTATTGCCTTGGGTTTCCTTTTCTTCTTGGCCGGCTGTCCATAGAATATTCCTTCCCTTCCCTCCTTCCTTGGGACATCCTACAATGACCACATAGAGAAAGCAGCAGGGTATCATGAGGTTCAAACCCTTCTTACAAGTTAAGGAAGCAAAACCTAAAGGCTCCATCTTTCCTCATCCATGTCCCCCTCACCCCCAGCCCAAACCAGAGAACAACCTTCCTGTATGGCTCCAAGATCCAGAGCTAAAGCTCATCAATCATGGTAACAGCAGCCACCTCCAAGTGCAGAGGGCTGGCTAGTCACGCTGAGCCCTCTGCATAGT
>NW_011432423.1:0-548 GCF_000754665.1 Bison bison bison
ACCAATCTCGCGACCTCTCTCCAAACGCTCAGGAGGCTTGACTCCCTTTAGTCCACCCAGTGAGCTCCAAGAGATACACGTCGCGACTCGGGAGCAGAGCGGGGTTCTTTGCTTCCACTCGAGATGAATGCCTCGTCTCCCCGGGTGCGTCTGGAATGCATCCCCCATATCCCTGTCTCCCCTGGAGAGGAACATTGGCTTCTGGACACAAGCCTACATGAGGTCTATCGGCCCTGAAGTCACTCGAGAGCAATCCCCAGCTTTCCTTCGCAACTCGAATGGAAGATTGGACTTCCCTGGGCCAACACAAGAAGCATCCTGAATTCCCCGTCGTAACTCGAGAATCGCTCCGCAACTCAAGAAGGACCATGTGGTTCCCCCGGCATCGCAAGATGAAGCCCTTTCCCGCTACAGCGTCTCAGGAGAAGTCCCACGTTAGGAATTGGAGGTCGAAACGTACTTGGCACCCTTGATGCGACCCACAAAGTTCCTCGGCATCCCTGTCTCCCTCGAGAGGAACACCGAGGTTTTTCCTCCACCACTTCCTC
>NW_011432424.1:0-501 GCF_000754665.1 Bison bison bison
GGGAGAGAAGAGGCTGGCTGCCGGCGGGTGCTTGCAAGCCTGTTACTGGGAAGGACCGAGTGAGCTTCCACACCGGCGGAGCTCCAGCTCTGCGCCCAGGCGCGATAGCACAGAGCCCCGGCCGAGAGACTGCTCTCGGCTGGGCGAGCCTCCCCAAGCCCTGCCCAGCTTCTAGCGTTCGCGCCCGGGAAGGAGCAGGCAGCGGGAGTGTGGGAGACGTGACTGGTGCCTGACTGGTGCCTCAGCTCAGCTCTCGCCTTCCCTTCGGACCTAGGAGCCAGGCGTCCCTGCAGAGGGCTTAGGGGCTGGGGGTGTGCACACTGCCAAAGCCTCCCGCAGGGAGAGCTCTTTCCGAGGGAAGAGCGCCCCAGGCTGCATCCCAAGCTGGTCTTCCCCGCCAGCTAAGCGCCGCACGGAGGGAATCAGGGTCCCGTGCCCCTGGCTTGGGGAGCGGTTCCACAGCCAGAGTGTTGCTCCGTTTGTGCCCAGAAGCGCCTGCCA
>NW_011432425.1:0-665 GCF_000754665.1 Bison bison bison
CACTGTGTGTGGGTTTGTACAGGTGGCTTGTCAAGGTTTCTTGGTTAGGGAAGCTTGTGTTGGTGTTCTGGTGGGTGGAGCTGTATTTCTTCTCTGTGGAGTGCAATGAAGTGTCCAGTAATGAGTTATGAGATGTCTATGGTTTTGGGATGACTTTGGGCAGCCTGTATCTTGGAGCTCAGGGCTGTGTTCCTGTGTTGCTGGAGAATTTGCTTGGTATGTCTTGCCCTGGAACTTGTTGGCCCTTGTGTGGTGCTTGGTTTCAGTGTAGGTATGGAGGCGTTTGATGAGCTTCTGTCAATTAATGTTCCCTGGAGTCAGGAGTTCCCTGGAGTTAGGGGTTGGACTTAAGCCTCCTGCTTAAGTAAGTTTTCGGTCTTATTTTACAGTAGTTTCAAAACTTCTGCTTCTATACAGCACCACTGATAAACATCTACGTTAAAGATGAAAAGTTTCTCCACCATGAGGGCCACCCAGCGTTCACAGCGTTACATGGAGAAGAGAAGAGGGAGGAGGGAGTTAGAGGTGACCTGAATGAGAATGAGGTGGAATCAATAGAGGAGAGAGCAGGCTAGCCAGTAATCACTTCCTTATGTGTCAACTCCACAACTGTACTGCTCAGGATGTTCACGGAATTATACAGAGAAGAGAAGAAGGTAGGAAGG
>NW_011432426.1:0-520 GCF_000754665.1 Bison bison bison
GAGTCACTGCCCCTTCGTGTTGACTTCATTCACAGGGTGGAGTTCGGAGAGGTGTCCGGGCATCGGGTTCTTACCAAGAGGGGACCGGGAAATCGGGGTGCTTCGCAATGTGGAAGCACCCACGAGCCCACGTCTGGAATGTCGTCGTGAGACCGGCCTCATCCTGAGGTGCGACCGGAAGATAGGGAACCCCTTCCAGACAAAGCAGGGGAGTCGACCCTCCTGTGGAGATCAGGAGGGTAGAAGGGGCTCAGAGGAAGTGGTGCCGGAAAACCTCGGTGTTCCTCTCCAGGGAGACCGGGGATGCCGGGGAACTTTGTGGGGGGCGCATCAAGGGTGCCAAGTACCGTTTCGACCTCCAATTCCTAACGTGGGACTTCTCCTTAGACGCTGTAGCGGAAAAGGGCTTCATCTTGCGATGACGGGGGAGCCACGTGGTTTTTCTCGAGTTGCGGCGGGATTCTCGAGTTACGACGGGGAATTCGGGATGCCTCTTGTGTTGGCCCAGGGAAGTCCAATC
>NW_011432427.1:0-513 GCF_000754665.1 Bison bison bison
CTGCTCACTCCTGGTCAGCTCTGAACCTTTTGGAACTGAGGCTTGAACTTGAAACATAGAGTAGCCTTTGCTAATATACATGGAATTCATGTTTCATATCCATACTTAATTCTCATACTTAAAGGGCCCAACCCTTTTCCCCCAAAGGCAATTTTAAATTGCCCAGGAACAGAAGGCACCATAGCTTTGAAACAAGGATATAAGTTTGGTTATTCACAAATTATACTAAGGCATGGTTTTTGTGTTGCATTTAAATGGCTTTCCTAGTGTTGTGTATTTGAAGCACATGGAAAATAAAAAAACAAAACCAAAATACAAACTATTGAAATAGCACTTTGAGATTGATTAAAACTTTGAATTCAGAGTTATATTATAGCTCAGATTGACTTCAGATTGCTGGCATATGTAGACTTATATGCTAACACATTCCTAAATTTTTCAAATATCTCTTTATCTCACATATGTGTACACATAGACAATCAATCTAGAGTTACTGATCTTGCATTTAATAAC
>NW_011432428.1:0-798 GCF_000754665.1 Bison bison bison
CTTCCCTGGCGCCCCACGAGAGGCTCACTGACCTCGCCGTCGTACCTCGTGAGAAACCGCACCCTGGGGCCGCCGCTCGAGAACCACCCCGAGACTCCCCCGTCATCGCGGAGATGAGGGCCTTCGTCTCCTGCATGGCCTAGAGGCCAACCTCGCGACCTCTCTCCAAACGCCTCAGGAGGCTTGACTCCCTTTAGTCCACCCAGTGAGCTCCACGAGATACCCGTCGCGACTCGAGAGCAGAGCGGGGTTCTTTGCTTCCACTCGAGATGAATGCCAGTCTCCCCGGGTGCGTCTGGAATGCAACCCCGAGATCCCGGTCGCCCCTGTAGAGGAACATTGGCTTCTGGACACAAGCCTAGATGAGGTCTATTGGCCCTGCAGTCACTCGAGAGCAATCCCCAGCTTTCCTTCGCAACTCGAATGGAAGATTGGACGTCCCTGGGGCAACACAAGAGGCATCCCGAATTCCCCGTCGTAACTCGAGAATCCCGCCGCAACTCGAGAAAAACCACGTGGTTCGCCCCGTCATCGCAAGATGAAGCCCTGTCCCGCTACAGCGTCTCAGGAGAAGTCCCACGTTAGGAATTGGAGGTCGAAACGGTACTTGGCACCCTCCATGCGCCCCCACAAAGTTCCCCGGCATCCCGGTCTCCCTGGAGAGGAACACCGAGGTTTTCCGGCACCACTTCCTCTGAGCCCCTTCTACCCTCCTGATCTCCACAGGAGGGTCGACTCCCCTGCTTTGTCTGGAAGGGGTTCCCGACCTTCCGCTCGCAACTCAGGATGAGGCCGGTC
>NW_011432429.1:0-550 GCF_000754665.1 Bison bison bison
GAAATAAGCGGGGTTTTTTTTTTTTAATATGTTTTTCTTTTTTCTTTTTTTTAGTTAAAAGAATTCCGTAAAAACTAAGAGGGAAACGAAGGAAACCCAACGAGGTGCCCCTCGTAGTTTGGTCGAAGGACCGTTAGGAGGTCACTTGGAAATAGCTGCTGGCTGTGAGTGGGGGGAGGGGGGCGAGATGTGCACAGAGCTGTGCAGGCTTGTCCTTTGCATGGATGTTCTTTGTAGAAATCCACCTCGGAGCCATCTCCTGATGTGTAAGAATTTCCCAGACAAACCTTGAGCTAAGCAATGCGTTTTTTCCTTAGGAAATGTTGGTCTTCAGCGATGTTCAAAGCCTGTGTATTTCCATTAGACCCTGGCTTCAGGTCGGTTCCCCCAAAAGGCTCAGAAGCGACCTGAACCAAACAGTAAGTTTTCCTCCTACCTTGTTCTCCTCATCTATGTTAAGGAAATGACATATTTGCCTGGAAATCTGCCTTTCTTCAAGATTCATGTCAATCATTTTTTAGCCCGGGATGACTCACCTGCTGCCCATGTT
>NW_011432430.1:0-782 GCF_000754665.1 Bison bison bison
CCCATGAATGTCCTTTGCAGTGATTTTTTCCCCCCTCTGTTCAAGGCTCTCACTCAGGGTTACATATTGCACGTATTTGTCCTATCTTGTTAGTTTCCATTAAATCTGGAGTAGCTTCTCAGTGCTTCTCTATCTTTCTTGACATGTATTTTGGAAGGAGACAGGCCAGTTATCTTGTAGAATGTTTCTCTTGAATAGATTCACATTAGGCGCTTTTGGCAGGAATACCACAAACGTTCTTTCGACCTTGTTTGGCTTTACAGACGACTATCAGTTCTTCACCTCTGCACCAGCTGGGGTGTCCCGCGGTCCAACTCGGTCCTGACACTAGTTGCCTGGAGTGAGTGTAGACCCCGAGGTTAGGGACCCTGTTGTACAGCGTTGTCCCCACTTAAGATGCCAGCCATAGAAGGCCCCCAGGCTAGCCACACTTGTTTCGGGCTGATTGCAAATGCAGGGGTTCCCACTCGGGTTTAATGATTTGCTGGAATGACTCAGAACCCAGGAAAGTGCCATACTTAAGATTGTAGCTGTATGTTTATAAAGGATAACATTCAGAAGTAGCCTAATAGAAGAGATACAAAGGGCAAGGAGTGAGAGGCGGGGGACACAAAACTTCCTTGTCCACCCTCTATGGCAACACCATCCCAGCACACAGTAGATGACCTTTACCCAAAAGTTCCCTCAATCTGATTTTTTTTCAGTATGTAGGGATTGTTGATTAAATCATTGACCATTGGTGATTGGACTCAGTCTCCAGGCCCCTCTTCCTTATCCAGTGG
>NW_011432431.1:0-606 GCF_000754665.1 Bison bison bison
CATTCGAGTCAGTTCTAATGAGGTGGAAGCGTGTGAAACCTATTACACAAAGTGAAGGAACTAAGAAAGAGAAAGACAAAGCTGTATATTAATTCATATATGTGGAATTTATAAAGATGGCCTATACGCAGGCCAGAAGAAGAGACAAATATCTAAAGAACAGACTTTTGGACTCAGTGAGAGAAGGTGAAGGTGAAGATTTGAGAAAATAGCATTTAAATGTGTACAGTGCTATATGTAAAAAATAGATGACCAGTGTGAGGTTTTATAATATGGGTGCTATATAATACCCATGTCACAACTTCTGAACTTGCAATCTAATACATGCATCAACCACCAATGAGCCCACATTCTAGTGCACATCATGCACGTTCTGAGCTTGCAGCCTGGAGCTCTCATTTTGCCCCTTCAACCCTACGATCCAGGGTAGGCTCGTAGTAACTGCTGAATTTTCACTTTTGGGGAGGCATCACAAACTTATTAAACCCACATTCTAGTGCAAACATGCTGCATCTTGAACCTGAACTCTGGAGCAGGCATCTTGCCACTACTAATACTGTTTATCATCATCTACCTTTCACTGTCATGACATGCTTCCGTTGCTTC
>NW_011432432.1:0-849 GCF_000754665.1 Bison bison bison
ACACGGCTACTCCCAGCCGAGGCGGGGAAACAAAAATGCTGATCCAGGACACCGCGCGGGGCACTTTACTCTCTTGGCTGCGAGCCGGACCCCAGGCGGCCCCGCGGGCGGAGGAAACGTCCGGATCGCCGTCTAGCTTCTAAAGACACGGCCCGTGCTCGCCACGCAAGCCTGACCGTTCAAGAGGGAGCAGGACGCGTCCAGGCACAGAGACGGGGCCCAGGCGCGCCCGCCAACGAGCCCTGCGAGCCCATACTCGGCCGGTCTGGCCAAGCACCAGAGCCTGGAGCGTAGGGACCCCGGAGGGAGACGAAGGCCCTAACGGTGATCCAGGAGTTTGGACGACGAGCCACAGGCACTCCGGCGCCGCAGACCCTTTCTCTGCTCGCTCCGAGGCCCCGCGGATGGAAGACCGCGAGGAGATGCTGGTCGACCAGAGCGAGCGGCAAACCACACTCAAAGGCCGCAGCGCCAGGCCGCTTCACGAAAACCTGCATATCCAATCTTCAGCAGGAGCAGGCATGCCCAGGTCTCCGCAGCACCATGGTTATTGCCACCAGGGCTGCCGGCCTCTGGAGCTCTGCGCCGTATTCTCCGGCTGAATCTCAGCCCTTAGGAAGGTCGCCGAAGGAAAGGAACGCTCTGAAAGCGGCCGCCAGGGGCGCCCGACAACCGCTTCGAGTGTCCCCGGGACGAGTCGCCTGCAGGCCGCAGCCGCGCCGAACGCCCTAACGCCCGAGCTCGCCCTGGGCCTCTGCCTCGGAGGGGACTCCCCGCTCGGGACAGCGCGACGCGGCGTCGCGGAGCGGCCAAGGCGGCAGACGAGGGCGGGCGGAGAGCGGGAGGCCG
>NW_011432433.1:0-559 GCF_000754665.1 Bison bison bison
TATAGAGACGCATAAAGTTCACTCCATACCCCGCTTGCAGCCCAGGACTCCTTTGCTGTAGTTGCTGGATCTCTTCTTTGCTTGAACAAAGCAGGGCAGGGAAGGTAACCCACAAGAGCAACCTCCATCACCTGATTTCAGACTTGATGGAGTACAACACTTTCTATCTCAAGGTAGTGGTGCGAATTCCTGGCATTAGAGAAGAACCTCTCTCTAAGGACTCCTAATCAACAGTTATTTCTAAGATTTTTCTCTTTCGGATCCTTCTGATTTGCACGACCAAAACTCAGTATCCAAAATTCAGTCTTGGGTTTTCTGATAATGCAAGTGGGGCTCGCAGGAGCTCAGGTTTGGCTTACCTGGTCCTTCTAAACCAACACTACTGTCCTCCTTGATGAGCTAAATTTCAGCTCCTTATACTCTCTGTTCAGATTGCTGTATTAAATATTTATTTATTTATTAACTTCAATGGATCTTACTTGCAGCACACGTGGGATCTTTAGGTGCAGCATGAGAACTCTTAGTTGTTAGCATATGGGATCTAGTTCCCTGACCAGGG
>NW_011432434.1:0-593 GCF_000754665.1 Bison bison bison
ATTTTATTGGCATATAATTGTTGATAGTAGTCTCATATGATCCTTTGTATTTCTGTGTTGTCTGTTGTGATCTCTCCATTTTCATTTCTAATTTTACTGATTTGATTTTTCTCCCTTTGTTTCTTGATGAGTCTGGCTAATGGTTTGCCAATTTTATTTATCCTTTCAAAGAACCAGCTTTTGGCTTTGTTGATTTTTGCTATGGTCTCCTTTGTTTCTTTTGCATTTATTTCTGCTCTAATTTTTAAGATTTCTTTCCTTCTACTAACCCTGGGGTTCTTCATTTCTTCCTTTTCTAGTTGCTTTAGGTGTAGAGTTAGGTTATTTATTTGACTTTTTTCTTGTTTCTTGAGGTGTGCCTGTATTGCTTATGAACTTTCCCCTTAGGACTGCTTTTACAGTGTCCCACAGGTTTTGGGTTGTTGTGTTTTCATTTTCATTCGTTTCTATGCAAATTTTGATTTTCTTTTTTGATTTCTTCTGTGTATTTGTTGGTTATTTCAGCAGCGTTGTTGTTCAGCCTCATATGTTGGAATTTTTTAATAGTTTTTTCTCCTGTAATGGAGTATCTAATCTTACTGCTATTGTGGTCA
>NW_011432435.1:0-607 GCF_000754665.1 Bison bison bison
CATTAACAAATTGAAAAATAAAAACCATAGGATTATCTCAATAGATGCAGAGAAAGCCTTTGACAAAATTCAACATCCATTTATGATAAAAAAGAAAACTCTCCAGAAAGCAGGAACAGAAGGAACATACCTCAACATAATAAAGCTATATATGACAAACCCACAGCAAACATTATCCTCAATGGTGAAAAATTGAAAGCATTTCCTCTAAAGTCAGGAACAAGACAAGGGTGCCCACTTTCACCATTACTATTCAACATGGTTTTGGAAGTTTTGGCCACAGCAATCAGAGCAGAAAAAGAAATAAAAGGAATCCAAAACTGGAAAAGAAGAGGTAAAACTCTCACTGTTTGCAGATGACATGATACTCTACATAGAAAACCCTAAGACTCCATCAGAAAATTACTAGAACTAATCAATGATTATAGTAAAGTTGCAGGATATAAAATCAACACACAGAAATCCCTTGCACTCCTATACACTAATAATGAAGAAAACTGAAAGAGAAATTAAGGAAACAATTACCATTCACATTGCAACTGAAAGAATAAAATACTTAGGAATATACTACCTAAAGAAACTAAAGACCTATATAATAGAAAAACTA
>NW_011432436.1:0-665 GCF_000754665.1 Bison bison bison
CACGGGTATGGCTAATAGTGTCCAACCGGAACCGACACAAGTTCAAACAAGGAAGTTATCTGGATGAAAACAGATGTGGAGGAGATCAGAATGTTGAGGAATATTTACATTCACTGGAAGGTGAAGGAAAAACAGTCAGTGAATGACACTAAGAAGGAGCTTATTAGAAGGTAGGAAGGAAACAGGAGAGAATTCCATAATCATGAAAATGAGAACAATTTCTAGATAGGGGGATCAATTATAGTAATCAGGTACACATAAATCAAAAGAGAGAAAAGAGGAGGGAGGCGAGGGGAGAGGAGGAAGAGGAGGAGGTGAAGCAGGGAGGCGGCTGAGGGAGGGAGGTGGGTACAGGGAGGTGGAGAAGCTTGACTTGGATTTGATAAATAAGAAATCACTGGGTGATTTCTGAAAAAATAGGGCTAGAAGATTCTATTACAGTTCTCTTTTTTCTTGAGACTGGTAGCAGATTTCTTTAGGAATCTAATAAAAGGTATGGACCAGTCAGAAGTAGAAATAGGCAAACACAAGTAATTCAGTCATATAACTTGTAGTTTTTTTTTTTTTTAACCCACTTGAAATCATTTCATGAACTTCACCCTAGCTTAACTGGGGTAAAATCTTAGATTGAAGTACTGATATATTAGCATTAGAAGTTTCAGTCC
>NW_011432437.1:0-540 GCF_000754665.1 Bison bison bison
ACGACGGCGAGGTCAGTGAGCCTCTCGTGGGGCGCCAGGGAAGTCGGGTCTCCATGCGAGTGGCGAGGGGGAGCGCGTCATTGCTCTCGAGTCATGGTAGGGGAATCTGGCCTCGAGACGTGTTGAAGAAGGTCTCTCGAGGTCTTTCTCGGGTTGAGGCGGGAAACCCTGGCTTCCCTCGATTTGTGCAGGTGACCTCAGGGGGCTTCTCATGGTGGCTCTGAGAAGTCAGGGAAACTGGAGGTGGGAGGGGCCTCTCGGGACTCCCCTGGGTTTGGTGCATTGGAAGAGGGCCTCATCTCCAGTTGAGGCAGGAACCTCAGGGTTCCTCTGATTTCGGACTCCGATCGCAGGGTCCCTGCAGACTGGGGACAGGAGAGTCAGGCCTCGTCTTGGGTTGAGGCATGGAACTCCGCTTGCCTCTCGAGGTGTCCCCGGGGAGAGAGGCCACTTGTCGAGCTGTATTTGGAACCGTTGGGGGTTTTTTCCGGTCGTATGCGACGGGCGAGTCACTCGCCCCTTCGTGTTGACTTCATTCAC
>NW_011432438.1:0-646 GCF_000754665.1 Bison bison bison
AATTGTTATATCTTCTTCTTGGATTGATCCTTTGGTCATTATGTAGTGACCTTCTTTGTCTCTTTTCACAGCCTTTGTTTTAAAGTCTATTTTATCTGATATGAGTATTGCTACTCCTGCTTTCTTTTGGTCCCTATTTGCATGGAAAATCTTTTTCCAGCCCTTCACTTTCAGTCTGTATGTGTCCCCTGTTTTGAGGTGGGTCCCCTGTAGACAACATATGTAGGGGTCTTGTTTTTGTGTCCATTCAGCCAGTCTTTGTCTTTTGGTTGGGGCGATTCAACCCATTTACGTTTAAGGTAATTACTGATAAGTATGATCCCGTTGCCATTTACTTTATTGTTTTGGGTTCGAATTTATACACTGTTTTTGTGTTTCCTGTCTAGAGAATATCCTTTAGTATTTGTTGGAGAGCTGGTTTGGTGGTGCAGAATTCTCTCAGCTTTTGCTTGTCTGAAAAGCTTTTGATTTCTCCTTCATACTTGAATGAGATCCTTGCTGGGTACAATAATCTGGGCTGTAGGTTATTTTCTTTCATCATTTTAAGTATGTCTTGCCATTCCCTCCTGGCTTGAAGAGTTTCTCTTGAAAGATCAGCTGTTATCCTTATGGGAATTCCCTTGTGTGTTATTTGTTGTTTTCCCTT
>NW_011432439.1:0-911 GCF_000754665.1 Bison bison bison
TCTCATGGTGGCTCTGAGAAGTCAGGGAAACTGGAGGTGGGGGAGGGGGGCCTCTCGGGACTCCACGGGGTTTGGTGCATTGGAAGAGGGCCTCATCTCCAGTTGAGGCAGGAACCTCAGGGTTCCTCTGATTTCAGACTCCGATCGCAGGGTCCCTGCAGACTGGGGACAGGAGAGTCAGGCCTCGTCTTGGGTTGAGGCATGGAACTCTGCTTGCCTCTCGAGGTGTCCCCGGGGAGAGAGGCCACTTGTCGAGCGGTATTTGGAACCTGGGGTTCTTTTCTGGACGATGCACGGGCGAGTCACTGCCCCTTCGTGTTGACTTCATTCACAGGGTAGAGTTCGGAGAGGTGTCCGGGCATTGGGTTCTCACCAAGAGTGGACCGGGAAATCGGGGTGCTTCGCAATGTGGAAGCACCCACGAGGCCACGTCTGGAATGTCGTCGTGAGACCGGCCTCATCCTGAGGTGCGACCGGAAGGTCGGGAACCCTTCCAGACAAAGCGAGGGAGTCGACCCTCCTGTGGAGATCAGGAGGTAGAAGGGGCTCAGAGGAAGTGGTGACCGGAAAACCTCGGTGTTCCTCTCCGAGGGAGACCGGGATGGCCGGGGTAACTTTGGTGGGGGCGCATCGAAGGGTCGCCAAGTACCGTTTCGACCTCCAATTCCTAACGTGGGACTTCTCCTGAGACGCTGTAGCGGGAAAGGGCTTCATCTTGCGATGACGGGGGAACCACGTGGTTTTTCTCGAGTTGCGGCGGGATTCTCGAGTTACGACGGGGAATTCGGGATGCCTCTTGTGTTGGCCCAGGGAAGTCCAATCTTCCATTCGAGTTGCGAAGGAAAGCTGGGGATTGCTCTCGAGTGACTGCAGGGCCAATAGACCTCATCTGGGCTTGTGTCCAGAAGCCA
>NW_011432440.1:0-690 GCF_000754665.1 Bison bison bison
GAGCACGAGGGGCCGGGCGTGCCGGGAAAGCGGGGCGGGGCGGAGAGGCCACGGACGCGGCACGCGCGCCGGAAGACCCGCGAGGCGAGGGAGCCGGGGGGGGGAGGGGGGGTGGCGGGAGGGCGCTCGCCCGGCCGGGAGACCCGGCCGCGCGCCCCCGTCCCGCGCCGCGGCAGGGACGCCCGATCGCGCGCACGCTCTCGGTCCACGAGGGTCGCAGCGCGCCGCCGCCACCGCGCGGAGGGCCGAGGAGGGGGGAGGGAGAGGGGCGGCGGAGCCCCCCCTTCCCTCCACCCCCGCACCCGCCCCCCCCCACGCGAGCCCGCCCGCCCCGGGGGGGACTCCACCACGGCCAAGGCCACACCGCGGACGGCCGACGCGCGCCCTCGGCGTCCGGCCATCACACCCGCCCCAGAGGGCGGGGGATGCCGGCCGGCGAGGACACGGCGACCGGCCCGCGGCGGGCAAGACCGGGGACCCGACCCGCGCTCGGGCGAGCGCACCGGAGCGGGGGGCCGCGGCGGGGCGGGGGGAGGGGGGAGATCGCGGGAGCTCCCCCTCGTCCAGCACGCGACGGCGGCGACGGACAGGCGGCGGCGAGACGGGCAACGGATCGGGACCGCGGCGGGCCCGGAAGCGAGACACACCAGGGCGCCGGCCCCGGGAGGCGAGCAGACGGCGAGCGGACTG
>NW_011432441.1:0-660 GCF_000754665.1 Bison bison bison
GACTTGTGCAGGTGACCTCAGGGAGCTTCTCATGGTGGCTCTGAGAAGCCAGGGAAACTGGAGGTGGGAGGGGCCTCTCGGGACCCCACTGGGTTTGGTGCATTGGAAGAGGGCCTCATCTCCAGTTGAGGCAGGAACCGCAGGGTACCTCTGATTTCAGACTCCGATCGCAGGGTCCCTGCAGACTGGGGACAGGAGAGTCAGGCCTCGTCTTGGGTTGAGGCATGGAACTCCGCTTGCCTCTCGAGATGTCCCCGGGGAGAGAGGCCGCTTGTCGAGCTGTATTTGGAACCTGGGGTTTTTTCCGAACGGTGCACGGAAAAACTGCCCCTTCGTGTGGACTTCATTCACAGAGTGGAGTTCGGAGAGGTGTCCGGCATCGGATTCTTATCAAGAGGGACCGGGACATCGGGCTCCTACGGAATGTGGAACCACCCACGAGGCCACGTCTGGAATGTCTTCGTGAGACCGGCCTCATCCTGAGGTGCGACCGGAAGGTCGGGAACCCCTTCCAGACAAAGCAGGGGAGTCGACCCTCCTGTCCAGATCAGGAGGGGAGAAAGGGCTCAGAGGAGGGGGTGCGGGAAAACCTCAGTGTTCCTCTCGAGGGAGACCGGGATTTCGGGGAACTTTGTGGGTCGCATCAAGGGTGCCAAGTGC
>NW_011432442.1:0-543 GCF_000754665.1 Bison bison bison
TCCAGAAAGCAAGCGGTGCAGGCTGTGTCATTTGCTGTTTCGTAGGACCAGCTGATTCTAAACCTGGAAACCCTGAGACGCCGAAGTGGACCAGACGAGACTGCGAGGGGCTCCCTTCCACCACAGGTAGGCTGCTCCCCCGGGCAGCTCCCCTCAGCGCTGTCGAGTGTGACAAGGGCCTGTCTGGTGTGTGGACAGTATGACTGGGTGTTGCTCATGGTCGCACCTCAAGGAGCCTGTAGCTTCGTGGCCAGTGAGAGGGAAGAGACAAGCATCATTCCTTAGGGTCAAACTTGGTACCACGGAGTGGTCGTCACAGGATTGACAACACTCAAAACCACAGGCAGAGGTTTGGAAGTAGGGGCCGACCAGTTGATATTTGGGCGTATTCATCTGAGGGGCCTGACAGACTGTGACCCTGATGTTTCTGAAGAGTCGCAGAAGGTTAATGACCTGTAGTCTTCTGATTGCGGTGGGAGGAATCACCTGGCTTGTGAATGAGGAGAGCAGATTACTGAGCATCCTGATTTTTTCTTCCTCGTT
>NW_011432443.1:0-526 GCF_000754665.1 Bison bison bison
ACACAAGCCTAGATGAGGTCTATTGGCCCTGCAGTCACTCGAGAGCAATCCCCAGCTTGCCTTCGCAACTGGAATGGAAGATTGGACTTCCTTGAGCCAACACAAGAGGCATCCCGAATTCCCCGTCGTAACTCGAGAATCCCGCCGCAACTCGAGAAAAACCACGTGGTTCCCCCGTCATCGCAAGATGAAGCCCTGTCCCGCTACAGCGTCTCGGGAGAAGTCCCACGTTAGGAATTGGAGGTCGAAACGGTACTTGGCACCCTTGATGCGCCCCCACAAAGTTCCCCGGCATCCCGGTCTCCCTGGAGAGGAACACCGAGGTTTTCCGGCACCACTTCCTCTGAGCCCCTTCTACCCTCCTGATCTCGACAGGAGGGTCGACTCCCCTGCTTTGTCTGGAAAGGGGTTCCCGACCTTCCGGTCGCACCTCAGGATGAGGCCGGTCTCACGACGACATTCCAGACGTGGCCTCGCGGGTGCTTCCACATTGCGAAGCACCCCGATTTCCCGGTCCCCTCTAGAT
>NW_011432444.1:0-548 GCF_000754665.1 Bison bison bison
AGCATCCATCCGAGTTCAGGGCGGGCACGCAGCTGTGGGCTCAGGAGTGTGTGTCGCGGGAATCCAAGAAGGGCAGGCTCTAGACTGCTTCTTCAGTGCGCCGACCCAGATGTGTTTCTCGGGGTCTTGAAGCAGGCCAAGCCCCCGAGGCGGGTTCAGTGCCGGGAGTGACCTGCGGGATCAGGGCTTTGTCCTGGCGAGGGACCAAGGGCAGGACACCGCGAAGTGGGCGGGTAGGGAGCGAGCTGGAGGCTCCCGGTGGTTTCTTTGCCAGGTGCTTGAACGAAGGCAGGAGCCAGCCTGCTTCAGTGCAGGCATCGGGCGGTGGGCTCAGGAGTGTTTGTCAGGGTCTTGCCCAAGGACAGGAGGAGCCAGCCTGGTTCAGTGCAGGCACGGGGCGGTGGGCTCAGGAGTGTTTGTCGTCGCCGGGCCGTGGGCGGGACCCAGGCTCCGTTCGGGGCAGGCACGAGAGATGGGGGCTCGAGGAGTCTGTGTTGGGCGAATCAAACAAAGGCCAGACCTAGACCAGTTCAGGACAGGGACCGAGA
>NW_011432445.1:0-557 GCF_000754665.1 Bison bison bison
ACCTTGACCATTTCAGGCAAGTCTTGTGGTTCCTTCTGGAGGTGTGTGGCTCTTGCAGAAATGTGAAGATCTTCCATCGTCCTCAGACTTTGGTGTCATTTGCAATCATCCAGAAAGCTTCCAGGTCTAGGTTCCAGACCACCACCACACACAGTCAGTAGCCAACGGAGTGGATTCCAGGAATACGTGTTGTTCACCGGCATTACCGTTGATATTGTTGCTGCACACTCAATGCAGTGGGCAGGGCCTGGATTGTCCACTGGGTCTCATGTGGAATGGAAAGAAGGGCTCCCCCCGGACACACACACACCCCCACCCCACTGTTGACAGCCTTGTGACGAGAAACGGTCCCGAAACAAGAATCAGACAAACCAGAGAAGCCCAGATGATAGTCCTTGAGATGAAGGAACTAAGCAGCTGGTTGCGATGGCACCAAGGGGAAAGGTTGCTCTTTGTGTCTGCCCCTCTACTCCTTTCTTCCTGGACCCCTTAGGGTTTTGTCATGGAGATTTGAAATAAGTGCACAAAAGTCATATGTGTTGAATCAAGATTTTGGC
>NW_011432446.1:0-691 GCF_000754665.1 Bison bison bison
GGACACATACAGACTGAAAGTGAAGGGCTGGAAAAAGATTTTCCATGCAAATAGGGACCAAAAGAAAGCAGGAGTAGCAATACTCATATCAGATAAAATAGACTTTAAAACAAAGGCTGTGAAAAGAGACAAAGAAGGTCACTACATAATGACCAAAGGATCAATCCAAGAAGAAGATATAACAATTATAAATATATATGCACCCAACATGGGAGCACCGCAGTATGTAAGACAAATGCTAACAAGTATGAAAGCAGAAATTAACAATAACACAATAATAGTGGGAGACTTTAATACCCCACTCACACCTATGGATAGATCAACTAAACAGAAAATTAACAAGGAAACACAAACTCTAAACTATACAATACACCAGTTAGACCTAATTGATATCTATAGGACATTTCATCCCAAAACAATGAATTTCACCTTTTTCTCAAGCGCACATGGAACCTTCTCCAGGATAGATCACATCCTGGGCCATAAAGCTAGCCTTGGTAAATTCAAAAAAATAGAAATCATTCCAAGCATCTTTTCTGATCACAATGCAATAAGATTAGATCTCAATTACAGGAGAAAAAACTATTAAAAATTCCAACATATGGAGGATAGAACAACACTCTGCTGAAACTAACCAAACAAATCAACAAGAAACGAAAATACAAAAAAAGAAATACAAAAATTTTGACAA
>NW_011432447.1:0-505 GCF_000754665.1 Bison bison bison
ACCAAAACCTAGACAAAGATACCCACAAAAAAAGAAAAACTACAGGCCAATATCACTGATGAACAGAGATGCAAAAATCCTTAACAAAATTTTAGCAATCAGAATCCAACAACACATTAAAAAGATCATACACCATGACCAAGTAGGCTTTATCCCAGGGATGCAAGGATTCTTCAATATCTGCAAATCAATCAATGTAATACACCACATTAACAAATTGAAAAATAAAAACCATATGATTATCTCAATAGATGCAGAGAAAGCCTTTGACAAAATTCAACATCCATTTATGATAAAAACTCTCCAGAAAGCAGGAATAGAAGGAACATATCTCAACATAATAAAAGCTATATATGGCAACCCCACAGCAAACATTATCCTCAATGGTGAAAAATTGAAAGCATTTCCTCTAAAGTCAGGAACAAGACAAGGGTGCCCACTTTCACCATTACTATTCAACATAGTTTTGGAATTTTGGCCACAGCAATCAGAGCAGAAAAAGAAT
>NW_011432448.1:0-515 GCF_000754665.1 Bison bison bison
TTGCGACCTATGGACTGTAGCCCACCAGGCTCCTCTGTCTATGGAATTCTCCAGGCAAGAATACTGGAGTGGGTTGCCATGCCCTCCTCCAGGGGATCTTCCCAACCTAGGAATAGAACTCATATCTCTAGCATCTCCTGCATTGCAGGCAGTTTCTTTACCCTCCAAGCCACCTGTGAAGCCCCTATTGTTGTTTAGCTTTAACCTATTTTGTTCCAGAGATACCTTGCCCCACTCATTTTAGTGTGAAAAATGCTTACTTCTAATTACTCATTAGCAGGCACTGCTTGGTTTTTTTTTTCTCTGTGCACTCTTATTATCCGAGTAATTTTCTTTTGACCAAAAATACAATGGAGAAGACTTATACCTTTGAATTGTTTCCAGATTGAAGTGAAAACAGAGTTCTCCATTAGTGGGGAATACAGCTGCTATCACCCGACCTACATCTGCTCTTAAGTATCCTCCCCACCAAAAGCAGCTTCCTGGTGAGTGTTTTGAGTTTCATGCCCTCGATG
>NW_011432449.1:0-543 GCF_000754665.1 Bison bison bison
AACTATTAGCAAGGTGAAAAGACAGCCTTCAGAATGGGAGAAAATAATAGCAAATGAAGCAACCGACAAACAACTAATCTCAAAAATTACAAGCAACTCCTACAGCTCAACTCTAGAAAAACAAATGACCCAATCAAAAAATGGGCCGAAAGATCTAAATAGACATTTCTCCAAAGAAGACATACAGATGGCTAACAAACACATGAAAAGATGCTCAACATCACTCATTATCAGAGAAATGCAAATCAAAACCACTATGAGATACCATTTCACACCAGTCAGAATGGCTGCGATCCAAAAGTCTACAAATAAATAAATGCTGGAGAGGGTGTGGAGAAAAGGGAACCCTCTTACACTGTTGGTGGGAATGCAAACTAGTACAGCCACTATGGAGAACAGTGTGGAGATTCCTTAAAAACTTGGAAATAGAACTGCCTTATGATCCAGCAATCCCACTGCTGGGCATACACACTGAGAAAACCAGAAGGGAAAGAGACACGTGTACCCCAATGTTCATCGCAGCACTGTTTATAATAGCCAGGA
>NW_011432450.1:0-558 GCF_000754665.1 Bison bison bison
CCGAAATACACAGGCTTTGAACATCGCTGAAGACCAACATTTCCTAAGGAAAAAACGACATTGCTTAGCTCAAGGTTTGTCTGGGAAATTCTTACACATCAGGAGATGGCTCCGAGGTGGATTTCTACAAAGAACATCCATGCAAAGGACAAGCCTGCACAGCTCTGTGCACATCTGCCCCTCCCCGGTCACAGCCAGCAGCATTTCCAAGTGACCTCCTAAGGCCTTCGCCAAACTACAGGGGCACCTCTGGGCTTCCTGTTTCCCTCATTTTTCGGAATCTTTTACTAAAAAAGAAAACAAAACAAATTAAAAACCCCGACACATTTCTTCGTACAATGCCACAGTGGAAGGAACACAGGCCTTTCAATATTAAGACCTAAATTTGCATAAAACTTGGAGCTTGGTTTTTTGTTTGTTTGTTTGTTTTGTTTGAATCAAACCACCACATCATTTACAATTTTTACACGTTCTAATTATTCGGTTCCAAAAACACCAAACTTGTACTGCACACGGTCCCCATGGAAAGGCCCCCTCAGCAGGCAGCCACAGATGCTG
>NW_011432451.1:0-659 GCF_000754665.1 Bison bison bison
ATTTTTGTGTATGGTATTAGAAAGTGGTCTAGTTTCATTCTTTTACTAAGTGGTTGACCAGTTTCAAAGCACCACTTGTTAAAGAGATTGTCTTTAATCCATTGTATATTCTTGCCTCCTTTGTCAAAGATAAGGTGTCCATATGTGCGTGGATTTATCTCTGGGCTTTCTATTTTGTTCCATTGATCTATATTTCTGTCTTTGTGCCAGTATCATACTGTCTTGATGACTGTGGCTTTGTAGTAGAGCCTGAAGTCAGGCAAGTTGATTCCTCCAGGTCCATTCTTCTTTCTCAAGATAGCTTTGGCTATTTGAGGTTTTTTATATTTCCATACAAATTGTGAAATTATTTGTTCTAGCTCTGTGAAGAATACCATTGGTAGCTTGATAAGGATTGCATTGAATCTATAAATTGCTTTGGGTAGTATACTCATTTTCACTATATTGATTCTTCCACTCCATGAACATGGTATATTTCTCCATCTATTAGTGTCCTCTTTGATTTCTTTCACCAGTGTTTTATAGTTTTCTATATATAGGTCTTTAGTTTCTTTCAGTAGATATATTCCTAAGTATTTTATTCTTTCCGTTGCAATGGTGAATGGAATTGTTTCCTTAATTTCTCTTTCTATTTTCTCATTATTAGTGTATAAGAATGC
>NW_011432452.1:0-573 GCF_000754665.1 Bison bison bison
CTAGAGAACCAATCTCCGGCGACAGCAGGACGTCCCTAGGCCTCGGCGCCACCGGGACTGTCGCCGCCAGCATAGCCGGTGTCTGAGAGCTCTGCCTCGGGCCCGGCGGCTGAGTCACAACCCTCCTGAAGGGCTCGCCGAAGCTCCGGAGGGGGAGGGACAATATACAAGCGGCCGCCAGGTGGCTCCCGACAACCGGCTCGAACGTCCCGAGGACGGGTCGCTGTCGCCGGCCGCCGGGGACGCCACAGCGCCGGCCGCCCAAACGCCCGAGCTCGGCCCGGAGCCTCCGCCGCCGAGCGACGCGACGCGACGCGACCCCGGCCGCAGAGGAAGGGAGAGGAGCCGGGAGATCTCTCCCCCGGAGGCTGCCACGAAAGAGCCGCGATCCCCCCCCCAGCGATTCCAGGGTGGTGGGGGGACATTCCACGGAGACGCGGGCGGGCGGGCGGCGGGGGCTCGGGGCGGGGTGGGCGGAGAGAGGGGGGCACCAGTGACATCCCAGGAACCCCCGGCCCCCGGCCCCCGAAAGAGGGGGCGGAGGGAGGGAGAAAAGGGGGAAGGAAGGAGGGA
>NW_011432453.1:0-533 GCF_000754665.1 Bison bison bison
CCAGATCAGGAGGGTAGAAGGGGCTCAGAGGAAGTGGTGCCGGAAAACCTCGGTGTTCCTCTCGAGGGAGACCGGGATGTCGGGGCACTTTGTGGGTCGCATCAAGGGTGCCAAGTACCATTTCGACCTCCAATACCTAACGTGGGGCTTCTCCTGAGACACTGTAGCGGGAAAGGGCTTCATCTTGCGATGACGGGGGAACTACGTGGATTTTCTCGAGTTGCGGCAGGATTCTCGAGTTACGACGGGGAATTCAGGATGCCTCTTGTGTTGGCCCAGGGAAGTCCAATCTTCCATTCGAGTTGCGAAGGAAAGCTGGGGATTGCTCTCGAGTGACTGCAGGGCCAGTAGACCTCATCTAGGCTTGTGTCCAGAAGCCAGTGTTCCTCTCCAGGGGCGAAAGGGATCTCGGGGTTGCATTCCAGACACACCCGGGGAGACAGGAATCCATCTCGAGTGGAAGCAAAGAACCCCGCTCTGCTCTCGAGTCGCGACGGGTATCTCTTGGAGCTCACTGGGTGGACTAAAGGGAG
>NW_011432454.1:0-573 GCF_000754665.1 Bison bison bison
ATGGAACTCCGCTTGCCTCTCGAGGTGTTCCGGGGGAGGACAGGCCACTTGTCGAGTGGTATTTGGAACCTGGGGGTTTTTTCCCAACGATGCACGGGCGAGTCACTGCCCCTTCGTGTTGACTTCATTCACAGGGTGGAGTTCGAAGAGGTGTCCGGGAATCGGGTTCTTATCAAGAGGGGACCGGGAAATCGGGGTCCTTCCGAATGTGGGACCACCCACCACGCTACGTCTGGAAAGTCGTCGTGAGACCGGCCTCATCCTGAGGTGCGACCGGTGGTTCGGAACCCCTTCTAGACAAAGCAGGGGAATCGACCCTCCTGTCCAGATCAGGAGGGTAGAAGTGGCTCTGAGGAAGTGGTGCCGGAAAACCTCGGTGTTCCTCTCGAGGGAGACCGGGATGTCGGGGCACTTTGAGCGTCGCATCAAGGGTGCCAAGTACCGTTTCGACCTCCAATACCTAACGTGGGACTTCTCCTGAGACACTGTAGCGGAAAGGGCTTCATCTTGCGATGACGGGGGAACCACGTGGATTTCTCGAGTTGCGGCAGGATTCTCGAGTTACGACGGGGG
>NW_011432455.1:0-546 GCF_000754665.1 Bison bison bison
TGTCTTAGCTCTTCCTCTGGCTCTTTAGAGACAGAAAAATATCTTGCAGGTTTAGCACAGGCCTCCCAGCGTGACTTCCTATGGGCCCTGGTTCAGAATGGCTCTGTAAATTAAAGACTTTCTTCTTCCACTAGGAGACCAGTATGATGTGTGTGCCATCTGCCTGGATGAATATGAGGATGGGGACAAGCTGAGGGTACTCCCCTGTGCTCACGGTGAGGCCCTCACTTCCTGTGCCCATGTCCCCAGGCCCCCAGCAGGCATCAGGTGCTTCACCTCATTCCTCTTGGCAGCTTATCACAGCCGCTGTGTGGACCCCTGGCTCACTCAAACCCGGAGACCTGCCCCATCTGCAAGCAGCCTGTGCATCGGGGTCCTGGGGATGATGAGCAGGAGGAAGAAAGCCAGGGGCAAGAGGGTGATGAGGAAGGGGAGCCAAGGGACCAGCCTGCCTCAGAACGGACCCCTTTCTGGGCTCCAGCCCCACACCTCCCTCCTCCTTTGGCTCTATAGCTCCAGCGCCCCTTGTCTTTCCTGGGTCTTCAA
>NW_011432456.1:0-609 GCF_000754665.1 Bison bison bison
GTAGAGGAGGCCCAGACCCGGTTTCTGACTTCATTAAAATGAACTCTGCTTAATTAGAACTTAGTTAACACAAATTGGAAAGGAGCAAGACTCATGCCCATTGAACTTGGTCCAGGTTAGGAATTAAAACCCGATACTTCAACTCCTGCCCTTGCAAGCTGTCCTCCACCTTTTTAGTTTATTGGTAACAAACCTGATCTGCTTCCCAAGTTACCTGCTTCTCTAGGGGAAATGGAGTCTGGTGTGTTTGAAATATTACATTCAGAGGGAAATTTTTATGTAAAGTTCTCTAATTCAATAAATATGGAGCCTCATAGCAACCAAGAGCTTGTTTAGAATTGTTCTTGTCTGGCTGCTTGCAAAAGTCCAATCAGTAGACTCACAGGACAAAATGTTACTCAGGTTGGATAGTGTCATATTAATGAAATGTAAATAAAGCGAGAGAAAGGGAATTTTAGAAATCCAAATAAACACATATCATGTGACTCGTCTTCTCAAACAGTTTCTCAGGTTCTCTTTTTCCTATGGTCATGTCTCATGGGCCTTTTAGTGATAACCTTAGATACTCTACATTGCAGCAAAATACAAACATTTTTCTCTTGCATTCTT
>NW_011432457.1:0-712 GCF_000754665.1 Bison bison bison
ATGAGAAAACAGAAAGAGAAATTAAGGAAACAATTCCATTCACCATTGCAACGGAAAGAATAAAATACTTAGGAATATATCTACCTAAAGAAACTAAAGACCTATATATAGAAAACTATAAAACACTGGTGAAAGAAATCAAAGAGGACACTAATAGATGGAGAAATATACCATGTTCATGGATTGGAAGAATCAATATAGTGAAAATGAGTATACTATCCAAAGCAATTTATAGATTCAGTGCAATCCCTATCAAGCTACCAACGGTATTCTTCACAGAGCTAGAACAAATAATTTACACAATTTGTATGGAAATACAAAAAACCTCAAATAAGCCAAAGCTAATCTTGAGAAAGAGGAATGGAACTGGAGGAATCAACCTACCTGACTTCAGGCTCTACTACAAAGCCACAGTCATCAAGACAGTATGGTACTGCACAAAGACAGAAATATAGATCAATGGAACAAAATAGAAAGCCCAGAGATAAATCCACGCACATATGGACACCTTATCTTTGACAAAGGAGGCAAGAATATACAATGGAAAAAAGACAATCTCTTTAACAACTGGTGCTGGGAAAACTGGTCAACCACTTGCAAAAGAATGAAACTAGAACACTTTCTAACACCATACACAAAAATAAACTCAAAATGAATTAAAGATCTAAACATAAGACCAGAAACTATAAAACTCTTAGAGGAGAACATAGGC
>NW_011432458.1:0-503 GCF_000754665.1 Bison bison bison
GGAGGAAAAAGAAAGAAAGAAAGAAAGAAACCCCACAGATTGCGTGCCTAACAACAACTTCCAGCAGGGAACTAGTCCAGACACTCACGATTGCCACCAGCAAGCGGGGGGGCCGTGAACAGGAAGGTGCGGGCTGCATTGCTTAGGGTAAGGGCCAGGCCTGAGTGCCCTGAGGGCAATCTGAGGGAGCTAATGTGAGATAGCAACCCAAATTGTGGGATAGCCAGACAGAGAGAAAAAAAACTATCCTGTGAAAAGCCCTAATCTAAGGCACTTCCTGGCCCACTCACAGAGCAGAGGACTGAGAGAATACCAGAGCAGAGCTAGCTGGCTGTGCACTGACTCATCTCCCACCAGAGACAGGGAGGCAGGCGGGGGCAGCCAGAGCCTGAAAGGGGCAATCTCAGCCCCAGAGAGGCATCCTCTACAAAACTGCAAGCAGGCTCCCATTTGCTAACCAAGACTTGTTGGGATACTGGGCGGTTGACATCCGCTGGGATGGT
>NW_011432459.1:0-504 GCF_000754665.1 Bison bison bison
GATTCACAGTGTTAAATAGAATTTTGGAAAACTGCAGCACATCAAAAAGTATTACATAAAGCTGAAAAGTACCAGAGAGTTACAATGAAAAAAAAAATAACTAAGTTTTCAATGAGTTAAAAATAAATCAATGAAAAAATAAAGCTAAGGCCCAGAGAGGCCAATAAAAAATGACAGATGAAAACACCTCCTGACCCCATTCCCAAACTAGTGCTAATTTGTATGAAGCTTTCTTTTTCATCCTTCTAACAGTATCTTTTTCTGGTTAAAACCCCAACCAACCATTGGACCATAGCCAAAGGTTCAATCAAGAGAAGCTTTAATAGTTAAATAAAGTCATGTTTGAATGTTTCCAACCTGGAACATATTGTTCAGACTTGAAATATTTTTGTCAGTCTTTCTTAGTACCTGTGTGGATTTTTGTGAAAATGTAAAAAGAGGAAACTTATATAATATTTCCCTCAGAATTTTAAACTATATTTTCTTTACAGGTATTTGTAATGC
>NW_011432460.1:0-532 GCF_000754665.1 Bison bison bison
AAGTACAGACTAGGAAAGTTATGTATACAATGCACTGAATCAAGAAAGAAAATAAAACAGGTGGGGTGGCAATGCGGTCCTTGTCCACACTCTAACACTGTAGTTCAAACTGAAAGTGGTATTATTACCTAAGAGATATCTTTCTATAACCCATAGTTCTTAGAGTATCTTACCGATTTGAATTATCTGTGGTGACTTTTAAAAAACGATACCATATCTTCCGTAAAACCTGAGAGGCCTGAAGTGAAGTTTTGTGTGTTTATGATGCAAATATGCTTGAGAATTACTGCATTTTAGGGAGTTCACTGTTCTCCATTTTAAAGAAGCTGAGTCACTGACAGAGGAAAACATTCTGAATGCTTACAATTAAGCTAGAAAAGGCCTAAAGAAAGACAACTGAAAATATCAGTCATAAAACTGCAGTGTAATACAAACCAACACTTCTCACACTACAATGTGTACCAAAAACACATAGGTATGTTGTTAAAACTCTGAGTGTAACTCAGTAGTGAAGAGATAAGCTAATAACCTG
>NW_011432461.1:0-578 GCF_000754665.1 Bison bison bison
AGTGTCTCAGGAGAAGTCCCACGTTAGGTATTGGAGGTCGAAACGGTACTTGGCACCCTTGATGCGACCCACAAAGTTCCCCGACATCCCGGTCTCCCTCGAGAGGAACACCGAGGTTTTCCGGCACCACTTCCTCTGGCCCCTTCTACCCTCCTGATCTGGAATGGAGGTTCGACTCCCCTGCTTTGTCTGGAAGGGGTTCCCGACCTTCCGGTCGCACCTCAGGATGAGGCCGGTCTCACGGCGACATTCCAGACGTGGCCTCGTGGGTGGTTCCACATTCCGAAGGACCCCGATTTCCCGGTCCCCTCTTGATAAGAACCCGATGACCGGACACCTCTTCGAACTGCACCCTGTGAATGAAGTCAACACGAAGGGGCAGTGACTCGCCCGTGCATCGTGGGTAAAAGACCCCCAGGTTCCAAATACCGCTCGACAAGTGGCCTGTCTCCCCGGGAACACCTCGAGAGGCAAGCGGATTTCCATGCCTCAACCCAAGACGAGGCCTGACTCTCCTGTCCCAAGTCTGCAGGGGACCTTGCGATCGGAGTCTGAAGTCACAGGAACCCTGAGGTTCC
>NW_011432462.1:0-952 GCF_000754665.1 Bison bison bison
CATTACAGTTTGCTCAGCTCCTTGACGATTTCCTGCTCCTCTCCGTGAATAGTGCCCTCTTAGCCAAGTGATTAGTGCCTGCTCAGCTCCATGATTATTGCCTGCTGAGCTGCGCGATTCCTGACTGCTAGCTTCTTGATTATTGGCTGCTGAGCTGCCTGATTCCTGCCTGCTCTGCTTCTTGATTATTGCCTGCTGAGCTGCGTGATTCCTGCTTGCTCAGCTCCAGGATTATTGCCTGCTGAGCTGCGTGATTCCTGCCTGCTCAGCTTCTTGATTATTGCCTGCTGAGCTGCGTGATTCCTGCTTGCTCAGCTCCATATTTATTGCCAGCTGAGCTGCGAGATTCGTGCCTGCTCAGCTCCTTGATCTTTGCCTGCTGAGCTGTGTGATTCCTGCCTGCTCAGCTCCATGAGTATTGCCTGCTGAGCTGCATGATTGGTGTCTGCTGAGTTGCACCATTTGTGTCTGCTGAGCTGCACCATTGGTGTCTGCTGAGCTGCCCAAATTGTGTCTGCTCAGTCACGGGTGTAGAGCCTGCTGCGTCACGTGTTTAGAGTCTGCTTAACCACTTCATTACAGTTTGCTCAGCTCCTTGACGATTTCCTGCTCCTCTCCGTGAATAGTGCCCTCTTAGCCAAGTGATTAGTGCCTGCTCAGCTCTTTGATTATTGCCTCCTGAAGCACGTGATCAGTGCATGATAGCCACGTGATCAGCGCCTCCCAGTCACGTGATCAGCACCCCTCAGTCACGTGATCAGTGCCTCTCAGTCACGTGATCAGTGCCTCTCAGTCACGTGATCAGTGCATGCTCAGTCACGTGATCAGTGCCTCTCAGCCACGTGATCAGTGCCTCTCAGTCACGTGATCAGTGCATGCACAGTCACGTGATCAGTGCATGCTCAGCCACGTGATCAGGGCCTGCTCAGTCACGTGATCAGGGTCTGCTGAA
>NW_011432463.1:0-601 GCF_000754665.1 Bison bison bison
TACCTCTTGAGAAACCTATATGCAGGTCAGGAAGCAACAGTTAGAACTGGACATGGAACAACAGACTGGTTCCAAAAAAGAAAAGGAGTACTTCAAGGCTGTATAAGGTCACCCTGCTTATTTAACTTCTTTCTCTCTCTCTCTTCTTTTTTTGTTTTAAATTAAAAAATTTTTTTCACTTTACAATATTGTGTTGGTTCTGCCACACATTAACATGAATCTGCCATGGTCGTACACGTGTTCCCCATCCTGAACCCCCTCCCACCTCCCTCCCCATACCATCCCTCCAAGTCATCCCAGTGCACCAGCATCCTATATTGAACCTGGACTGGCGATTCACTTCTTATATGATATTATACATGTTTCAATGCCATTCCCCCAAATAGTCTCACCAACTCCCTCTCCCATAGAGTCCAAAAGACTGTTCTCTACATCTGTGTCTCTTTTGCTGTCTCGCATACAGGGTTTGTCATTACCATCTTTTCTAAATTCCACATATATGCGTTAGTATACTGTATTGGTGTTTTTCTTTCTGGCTTACTTCACTCTGTATAATAGGCTCCAGTTTCATCCACCTCATTAGAACTGATTCAAATGTATT
>NW_011432464.1:0-786 GCF_000754665.1 Bison bison bison
CCTTGCCAACATCTGTTGTTTTCTTCATATAATACACCTCCTGAAAGGTGATATCTCCTTTTGACTTGGTTTCCATTTCCACTAAGTACCCCATTTGCTACTTAGTGATGCTAAGCATATTTCCTATGTATATTGATCACTTCTATGTCTTCTATGAAGAAATGTCTATGAAAGCTTTTGAACATGTTTTAAAGTCAGTTATTTGCCTGCTTTTATTGTGAAGTTGTATTTTAGCAGTTGCTTTTATATTCTGGATATTGGCCCTTTATTCAGATACAAAGTTTGCAGATAACTTCTTTGATTCTATAGGTTGCCTGTCTATTGATTTTTGAGGAACAATCCTTTCTTCACTTGATAATTTTAGAACCTTAGCAAATATCATTTGGCCACAGGGTCAGTGTATTCAAGATTCCCTCCTTACGATTCATTGGTCTCTCTGCCTATTTAGCTGCAGGTAGAACACAGTTTTGACTGCTGTGGCATTCTTGCCGGTTTTGAATTCAGGAAGCCTGAAGGCCCCATTGTTGTTCTTTGCTCTCAAGACTGTTTTTGCTCTTTGGGTTTCTTCTGGGTTCCATAAGTTTTAGTTTGGGAGATTTTTTTTTTCCATTTTATTAAAATGACATGGGATTTTGTAAGTGGTTTCAATATATATGTACATCACTTTTAGGAGTATAGGAAGGTCAACAACACTAAATATTCCAGTGTATGAATATGGTACGGTATTCCGATTACTTGTCTCTTCTTTTTTTCAACAGTGTTCTATGGTTTCCAGTGCACAAAACT
>NW_011432465.1:0-541 GCF_000754665.1 Bison bison bison
CTCCATAATCTGTGGTATTTGCCAAGTCCACACTCTCCCTAAATAACCTGACCTAGAGCTACTTGCAGTTGCCTCATGATAGCATGTATCGTTTCTCACTGTGATTATTATAGAGGCATTCGCCTCTACCAGTAGGCACTCAAAGAAGACACTCATGTTTTATTTCCATTCTTGGCTTATGCTGCTGCTGCTGCTGCTGCTAAGTCGCTTCAGTTGTGTCCAACTCTGTGTGACCCCATAGACGGCAAACCACGAAGCTCCCCCGTCCCTGGGATTCTCCAGGCAAGAACACTTCTTGGCTTATAGATGGTCCTTAATCAGCATTTACTGAGTGACCAAAAGGTTTTTAAAATTTAATATCTTTACTCTGGTTTATATTAAGGGATTTTATAATCGACTTATTTAGAATACACGGCAAAGTGGAGGGGGAAAAATAAGTGCACTGTATAATACCTCACTCTGGAATTTAAACATGAACCCAATATTATGTCCCTTTAGTTCTCAGTATTTCATCAACAGGCTTCCATGCTCTGGTGTGGGC
>NW_011432466.1:0-685 GCF_000754665.1 Bison bison bison
CCTCAGGGTCCTTGAGAAGTAGTCATTAATTGCAGACCATATGGTAGGATTACAGGGGGCCATTTTTTGTGTGTGTGACACTTTACTCAGCTAACCCAAAGATGAATTTTAACTACCAACAGCCCCTGTCAAAGGAATATTTTTCAAAAAAGAGTGATCAGCAGTGAAGAATTGAGTTCAAAGTGTCTCGTGCCCAGCTATGAATGTTTTCCTGATATTTCCTCAATAAACCTGCTTAATATTTCCTTAAATAACCAGCTAAAGAAGTCAATTAGAGGAGCCCAGTTGTAGAAAAATAAACAGAAGAATTTAACCAAACCTTTTAAAATGCCCATTCACTTGTCTTTCGGAGACATAGTGAGTGCCGCACCATGTCCATTCAAGTGAGTGAACCACTTGTGGTGCTGGGTGAGAGAACCAGAAGGCTCCTATTCTGCCTCTTAAATTGGATGAGTTACCTAAAAAGTCTTTGAGCCTCAGTTTGCTCAAATGTAACATAAATGATGCTACTTACACCTGACTGGACTACATAACATAATGTACTACCCAGCACAAGACATGGCACATAGCAGCCTTAGTAAAGGTAATTTCCCTCCTTCAGAAGGCCTAAGGCAGCCTAGACATCAGTCGCCTCCCCTAAGCAGACCGCACCCCCATTCTCCATTTGACTGTGTAGCCTCCAGAA
>NW_011432467.1:0-536 GCF_000754665.1 Bison bison bison
GTGGCATGAAATCGCATTTTTCTGAAGGGAAAACGTACGTCGTTCTTTTCTTCCAGGTGGCCGTTTCAGGATGGGAGAAGCAAAGGAATGGGTACAGAATGGGATCAGGAGTTTGTAGGGAAAGTGGACCCCCAGAAAAGAGTGTTGTGCCTAGCACAAGGTTTCTTGAGAGGTTGAACTGCCTTTGCTAATGGATTTTAAGTTTCTTTACCTCTTCCGTGATCTCTTCTAGGTTGACCTAGAACAGAAATCTTTTGTTAGCTTTGGCTAAGTGGAGAAGTATTGCTTCACGGTGACTTGTGTGATCCTACCTGACTGTTCAAACCCTTTTGATATCTATGCACTGCTGCTGCTGCTGCTGCTGCTGCTGCTGCTGCTAAGTCGTTTCAGTCGTGTCCGAGTCTGTGTTGACCCCATGGACGGCAGGCCCTACCAGGCCCCGCAGTCCCTGGGGCTCTCTAGGCAAGAACACTGGAGTGGGTTGCCATTGTCCTCCTCCAATACATGAAAGTGAAATGTGAAAGTGAAGTCGCTCA
>NW_011432468.1:0-577 GCF_000754665.1 Bison bison bison
ACCTCGGCCTGGGCTGACGTGGCGAGAACAGTCTGAGCAGCAGCTCTGCCTGGTCCTGTGCAGGGTCACCGGCCTGCGGCCACTCTGAACATGGACTCGGGACACGGGCATAGCTGTGCGGGTGTGGCACCAGGCAGGCCTCGGGGCCCCCAGCCACCTGGCTGCACCCAGACCCAAGGCCCCCCGCTCACCACGAGGCAGGCCTTTGGATTATATCCTGTTTTGAAAATTGTTATAACTGCCAAGACGGTGTCTAAAGAAAACATCTTAAATATACTGATGAGATGAGAAAAACTCAAACACATGTCCTTGGACCACTGTCTTACAACAAGCCAATCTTCACACTGCATTAAGTTAAAAAGAAAAATGCAGATCTGAGTGGGAATTTGCCAAGCGCAAAACCCCAGCTTTCACCAGGTGGCTTTTCACCAGAACATGGGGGGCTCTGAGGGACACAGGAGGGTCCACGGGCCGCAGGGGACACCGCCTCGGCACCTCACCCACCTTGGTGCTCAGAGCTGAGGGGGGACACCCGACAACGCCTCCTGCTGCCCCCACAGAGTGCGGAAACCACACC
>NW_011432468.1:677-1335 GCF_000754665.1 Bison bison bison
TGGTGCCTTCATGTGCAGGATCCTAAACCCAGGAGACAGGGCTTCCTCCGAGGACAGGACACCCCATACGTCTGCAGAGTGGCCAGGGCCAACCACCAGCTCAGCCTGCTCAGGGTCACAGGCTGCTCTGCTCGACGGTTTTGCGAACACTGTGCTGCACAGGAGATGGAAATCTGGAATCTCCTGGAGCCACACCTGTCTTCCCTCCCATTTCCCCTCCCTCCTGACAGAACTGTTCCCTTCTCTGCTCCACTTCCACCCAAGGGCCTGGGGCTAGAGCACGCTTGGGAACTGAGTGGGGGGGGGTACCACACAGTCCCGCTGTGGACTGGGGACCCTCGAGGGTCCTCTGAGGGCCACAGAGGACTCCAGGTTGGGTCGACCCCCAACCATCACCTCCCAGTCCCCTCGCGGGGTGCAACCTCCATCTCTCTCCCGCTCCTCACCCGAAGCTCTTTCCTCCGGGAGAATGTCTCAGAGACAAGGTGACCAATTCCTCTGGGAGGTCCCACCAAATACGCCGTGCCTGCCCTGCCTGTGAGCCAGTTTTCAGTCCCCACTCCCTCCCTCCTGAGGCAGCACAGTCGCCCCCCCACCAGCCCACACTGCCCACAAGCCCCACTCTGAGGCCCCACCTGTGCTGCTAAGTCACTGCTGT
>NW_011432468.1:5129-5473 GCF_000754665.1 Bison bison bison
AAGCAGAGGTGAGCGTGTCACCAGATTCTGGGCTGAACAAGGCCCAGCACAGATGCTCAGGCCCTGAGCACTAAGGCCTGGGCCTGCAGGTGCCAGGAGCTCACTCAGCAGGGGCCTGCTGGGAGGCAGGGCAACCCCGCCTTGACTGTGAGCCGCCTGCACTGCAGGACCGCCCGGGCTCTGCTCAGTCTTGTCTCTGGGACAAGGGTGGTGCCTTCATGTGCAGGATTCCCTAAACCCAGGAGACAGGGCCTTCCTCTGAGGACAGGACACCCCATACGTCTGCAGAGTGGCCAGGGCCAACCACCAGCTCAGCCTGCTCAGGGTCACAGGCTGCTCTGCTC
>NW_011432469.1:0-586 GCF_000754665.1 Bison bison bison
CAGGCGCTGATCATGGGACTGTGCACGCACTCATCACGTGGCTATCATGCACTGATCACGTGATTGCCCATGCACTAATGACGTGGCTGAGCGGGCACTGATCACATGTTTATCAGGCAGTGATCAGTGACTGACAGGCGCTGATCATGGGACTGTGAACGCACTGATTACGTGGCTGATCAGGAACTGACCACCTGACTGCGCATGCAGTGATCACGTGGCTGGTCGTTCACTGATCACGTGTTTATCATACGGTGATCACCTGACTGAGAGGCGCTAATCACGTAACTGTGCCCTCAGTGATCACGTGGCTGTCCATGCACTGATATCGTGACTGAGCATGCACTGATCATGTGCCGGGAGCCGGGGAGGCATTCCACTCTGGACAAAGGTCATGAGGAAAGAGGCTCGGCATACGCAAATGCGGGATCGAGCCTCAGGAGTCCACCCGGATATTCTCGGGCAACTCCTCCCCAAAAAAAACCAGAGTCTGCCTACTGTATTGCTTTGTGCTCTCACCTCTGATTTCACTGGGGGCTGTCCCCCACCACCATCTCGCTCTCTCTGTCAAAGAGTTAATTTAGAG
>NW_011432470.1:0-540 GCF_000754665.1 Bison bison bison
GCTTGATTATTCCCAGTTGAGCAGCATGATTCGTCACTGCTGAGCTCCATGCTTCTTGCCTGCTGATTGCGTGGTTCGTGTCTGCTAAGCTCTTTGATTATTGCCTCCTGAGGTACCTGTTCGGTCGCCACTTGCCCGGGACCAGCCCCAGCTGACCCAGGGTATTCGAAGGAGAGATGGCCTAGGCGACTACATATATGCTCATCAGAGATATCAAGAATAATAGTATGAGGATAGCTCAGTAGGAAAATTCGGTGGAGAAAAGAGACTGAGTAGCTTGGTTTTACGCGGGAGACCAAGAAATCTTCAAGACAAGAAAGTTTGCACCACTTCCGTAGGCCGCAGGCGCCCTCTCGAATAGCAGAAGGTGCCTCACCCTAGACACCTTCTCGAGTGGGTCTTAGCAGCGCAGGCATAATTACTAAGCATGGTGGGTTCCGAGCTCCAGATGGAGACTCAGCTGGAAGTGAAAGGGAAGAATGACAAGGAACTTTATGAATTGGAGCTGTAAGTTAAAACTTTGACAAAGAGACCGAGATT
>NW_011432471.1:0-546 GCF_000754665.1 Bison bison bison
AGCCTCTCCAATCATTAGTGATGTGGAGCAAGATGACCTTTTGGAAATGCAGATGCAATGCTGTCACCTCCCTGCTCCAACGGCTCTCGTATTTTCCCAGCATATTGAAGATACGACCACCTCCCTTCAGGCTTGCTCCTCACGTTCTTCTCTGATGTCTTTTGCCTGGAATGCCCTCTGCACTCTTTGGCTTCCATCCCATAGGGCATTTTTCGTTTCTTGAATGTCCTAAGTTTCCCTGGTCACATAGCCTTCCAAGATGCTATTTTCCCGGCCTGAAATTCTTCCTGCATCTCAACCCTGGTTTACCTAGGTTCAACCTATGGACCTCAACGAAATGGTGCCTCTGGAGAGCCCTTCCCTGACCACCCAGGGTTTTTGGGTGAGGGAAGAGGCCCCTCTATAGGTTCTCAAAGGATCTGCCTGTGATGTATCATTAGAGTCGTCTCAGTGAAAGCAGGAACTCGTGGGTCTTCTTCTCTCCGCCTTCTATTCCCTGAAACTTATTACATGCCTCCTAGCTCATCGTAGGTGCTCAGTATTTAC
>NW_011432472.1:0-609 GCF_000754665.1 Bison bison bison
AATATTAAACGCTACAACATTCGAATCATAGGGGTTCCAGAAGAAGAAGACAAAAAGAAAGACCATGAGAAAATACTTGAGGAGATAATTGTTGAAAACTTCCCTAAACTGGGGAAGGAAATAATCACCCAAGTCCAAGAAACCCAGAGAATCCCAAACAGGATAAACCCAAGGCGAAACACTCCAAGACACATATTAATCAAATTAACAAAGATCAAACACAAAGAACAAATATTAAAAGCAGCAAGGGAAAAACAACAAATAACACACAAGGGAATTCCCACTAAGGATAACAGCTGATCTTTCAATAGAAACTCTTCAAGCCAGGAGAGAATGGCAAGACATACTTAAAATGATGAAAGAAAATAACCTACAGCCCAGATTATTGTACCCAGCAAGGATCTCATTCAAATATGAAAGAGATATCAAAAGCTTTTCAGACAAGCAAAAGCTGAGAGAATTCTGCACCACCAAACCAGCTCTCCAACAAATACTAAAGGATATTCTCTAGACAGGAAACACAAAAACGGTGTATAAATTACGAACCCAAAACAATAAAGTAAATGGACAACGGGATCATACTTATCAGTAATTACCTTAAACGTAAAT
>NW_011432473.1:0-675 GCF_000754665.1 Bison bison bison
CTATAGTTTTCTTTTTTTGTGGGATCTTTGTCAGGTTTTGGTGTTAGGGTGATGGTAGCCTCATAGAATGAGTTTGGAAGTTTACCTTCCTCTGCAATTTTCTGGAAGAATTTGAGTAGGATAGGTGTTAGCTCTTCTCTAAATTTTTGGTAGAATTCAGCTGTGAAGCCATCTGGACCTGGGCTTTTGTGTGCTGGAAGATTTCTGATTACAGTTTCAATTTCCTTGCTTGTGATGGGTCCGTTAAGATTTTCTATTTCTTCCTGGTCCAGTTTTGGAAAGTTGTACTTTTCTAAGAATTTGTCCATTTCTTCCATGTTGTCCATTTTATTGGCATATAATTGTTGATAGTAGTCTCTTAGGATCCTTTGTTTTTCTGTGTTGTCTGTTGTGATCTCTCCATTTTCATTTCTAATTTTATTGATTTGATTTTTCTCCCTTTGTTTCTTGATGAGTCTGGCTAATGGTTTGTCAGTTTTATTTATCCTCTCAAAGAACCAGCTTTTGGCTTTGTTGATTTTTGCTATGGTCTCCTTTGTTTCTTTTGCATTTATTTCTGCCCTAAGTTTTAAGATTTCTTTCCTTCTACTAACCCTGGGGTTCTTCATTTCTTCCTTTTCTTAGTTGTCTTTAGGTGTAGGACTAGGTTATTTATTTGTACTTTTTTCTTTGTTT
>NW_011432474.1:0-542 GCF_000754665.1 Bison bison bison
TCCACACCCTCTCCAGCATTTATTATTTGTAGACTTTTGGATCGCAGCCATTCTGACTGGTGTGAAATGGTACCTCATAGTGGTTTTGATTTGCATTTCTCTGATAATGAGTGATGTTGAGCATCTTTTCATGTGTTTGTTAGCCATCTGTATGTCTTCTTTGGAGAAATGTCTATTTAGTTCTTTGGCCCATTTTTTGATTGGGTCATTTATTTTTCTGGAGTTGAGCTGTAGGAGTTGCTTGTATATTTTTGAGATTAGTTGTTTGTCAGTTGCTTCATTTGCTATTATTTTCTCCCATTCTGAAGGCTGTCTTTTCACCTTGCTTATAGTTTCCTTTGATGTGCAGAAGCTTTTAAGGTTAATTAGGTCCCATTTGTTTATTTTTGCTTTTATTTCCAATATTCTGGGAGGTGGGTCATAGAGGATCCTGCTGTGATGTATGTCAGAGAGTGTTTTGCTTATGTTCTCCTCTAGGTAGTTTTATAGTTTCTGGGTCTTACGTTTAGATTCTTTAATCCTATTTTGTAGTTTTATTTTTG
>NW_011432475.1:0-590 GCF_000754665.1 Bison bison bison
ACCGCTCGACAAGTGGCCTGTCTCCCCGAGAACACCTCGAGAGGCAAGCGGAGTTCCATGCCTCAACCCAAGACGAGGCCTGACTCTCCTGTCCCAAGTCTGCAGGGACCTTGCGATCGGAGTCTGAAGTCAGAGGATCCCTGAGGTTCCTGCCTCAACTGGAGATGAGGCCCTCTTCCAATGCACCAAACCCAGTGGTGTGCCTAGAGGCCCCTCCCACCTCCAGTTTCCCTGACTTCTCAGAGCCACCATGAGAAGCCCCCTGAGGTCACCTGCACAAGTCAAGTGTAGCCAGGGTTTCTGCCTCAACCCGAGAAAGACCTCGAGAGACCTTCTTCAACACGTCTCGAGGCCAGATTCCCCTACCATGATTCGAGAGCAATGACGCGCTCCCCCTCGCCACTCACATGTAGACCCCGACTTCCCTGGCGCCCCCACGAGAGGCTCACTGACCTTGCCGTCATACCTAGGGAGAAACCGCACACTGTGGCCGCCCCTCGAGAAGAACCCTGAGACTCCCCCATCATCGCGAGTTGAGGGCCTTCGTCTCCGTGTATGGCCTAGAGACCAATCTCTCGACCTCTCTCCAA
>NW_011432476.1:0-687 GCF_000754665.1 Bison bison bison
CTCCTGCTTTCTTTTGGTCCCTATTTGCATGGAAAATCTTTTTCCAGCCCTTCACTTTCAGTCTGTATGTGTCCCCTGTTTTGAGGTGGGTCTCCTGTAGACAACATATGTAGGGGTCTTGTTTTTGTATCCATTCAGCCAGTCTTTGTCTTTTGGTTGGGGCATTCAACCCATTTACGTTTAAGGTAATTACTGATAAGTATGATCCCGTTGCCATTTACTTTATTGTTTGGGGTTCGAATTTATACACCATTTTTGTGTTTCCTGTCTAGAGAATATCCTTTAGTATTTGTTGTAGAGCTGGTTTGGTGGTGCAGAATTCTCTCAGCTTTTGCTTATCTGAGAAGCTTTTGATTTCTCCTTCATACTTGAATGAATCCTTGCTGGGTACAATATCTGGGCTGTAGGTTATTTCTTTCATCATTTTAAGTATGTCTTGCCATTCCCTCCTGGCTTGAAGAGCTTCTATTGAAAGATCAGCTGTTATCCTTATGGGAATTCCCTTGTGTGTTATTTGTTGTTTTTCCCTTGCTGCTTTTAATATTTGTTCTTTGTGTTTGATCTTTGTTAATTTGAGTAATATGTGTCTTGGAGTGTTTCGCCTTGGGTTTATCCTGTTTGGGATTCTCTGGGTTTCTTGGACTTGGGGTGATTATTTCCTTCCCCAGTTTAGGGAAGTTTTCAACT
>NW_011432477.1:0-514 GCF_000754665.1 Bison bison bison
GTTGGATCTCCTTGCAGTCCAAGGGACTCTCAGGAGTCTTCTCCAACACCACAGTTCAAAAGCATCAATTCTTCAGCGCTCAGCTTTCCTTATAGTCCAACTCTCACATCCATACATGACCACAGGAAACACCATAGCCTTGACTAGAAGCCCTGTAGCACACAGCTTTTCTCCAGGAGAGCACATGGCTTTTCTACCTAGTTACAGCATTCCTGGATTTCAAACGCATGTGATTATACCTCAGCACACCACCATGATCAGTTTAAGAGGAATCTTAAATCTTATCTGCTCTTTTGACCTTGCTGTAGCTCTGGTCCTAGAAGGAATTGTAGATGTCATCTTGTTCAGTCTTAGGTGAGGCAGAAAGCTCATATGGTGAAAGGTCATGCCCAAGGTCATACACCTTGCATCTCCTTGACTTCTAGGAAAGTAGAGAGCTTGCTTCACAGCCTCTTGATATTTCGCCCCCAAGCAGTGCTGCCGTTCTAATACATAACTGTGGCTTCTGTGCTTG
>NW_011432478.1:0-677 GCF_000754665.1 Bison bison bison
CCTCCTGATCTGGACAGGAGGCTCGAGTCCCCTGCTTTTCTCTGGAAGGGGGTTCCCGACCTTCCGGTCACACCTCAGGATGAGGCCGGTCTCACGACGACATTCCATACGTGGCCTCGTGGGTGGTTCCACATTCCGAAGGACCCCGATTTCCCGGTCCCCTCTTGATAAGAACCCGATGCCCGGACACCTCTTCGAACTCCACCCTGTGAATGAAGTCAACACGAAGGGGCAGTGACTCGCCCGTGCATCGTCGGGAAAAGACCCCCAGGTTCCAAATACCGCTCGACAAGTGGCCTGTCTCCCCGGGAACACCTCGAGAGGCAAGCGGAGTTCCATGCCTCAACCCAAGACGAGGCGTGACTCTCCTGTCCCAAGTCTGCAGGGACCTTGCGATCGGAGTCTGAAGTCAGAGGAACCCTGAGGTTCCTGCCTCAACTGGAGATGAGGCCCTCTTCCAATACACCAAACCCCGTGGACTCCCGAGAGGCCCCTCCCACCTCCAGTTTGCCTGACTTCTCAGAGCCACCATTAGAAGCCCCCCTGAGGTCACCTGCACAAGTCAAGGGAAGGCAGGGTTTCTGCCTCAACCCGAGAAAGACCTCGAGAGACCTTCTTCAACACGTCTCGAGGCCAGATTCCCCTACCATGACTCGAGAGCAATGACGCGCTCCCCC
>NW_011432479.1:0-576 GCF_000754665.1 Bison bison bison
ACAACAGTTATTCACTTAGCCAAAGTTAACAAAAGATTTCAAAGTAAACATAGAACAGATCACTTCAGGCATAAAGAAACTTAAAACCCATTATCAAAGGCAGTTCAACATCTCAAGAAAATTTGTATTATGCACTAACCTCTTCTTGGGGTCTACTTGCCATAAAACCTGTCTCTCTCTAGTTTTGTTTTTTTAATCACTTTGCTCATTTAGAAACAGCCACCTGTAAGTCAGACCTACTTTCTTTTTTTCTTAATAAAATGTAATTATATTTCTCATACTTTTTAACTAAAAACACATTCTCTTTTCCTTAAGCAATCATGAACTGTCCTTTATATTAGCATTCTATAGATTAGTGAACATAAATACCAGTGATAATTTCTAAAAAACATTTGCTTTCTTAGAGAGAACATCTCAGGATGGCACCAAACATATTCATTAATTGTCCAAAATCTCTTTAGTTTCTCTGTAAGAGGAAGTTATAGCATCATGCACGCTAAGTTGCTTCAGTCATGTCTGACTCTTGGAGACCTCATGGACTGTAGCCCGCAGGCTCCTCTGTCCATGGGATTTCCC
>NW_011432480.1:0-733 GCF_000754665.1 Bison bison bison
GGGCAGGCGAAATTACATGGGAGACCCTGAGCGCTCCGTGGCGCGCTGCGATCTCCTCTCTACGCCAAGGGTCGGGTCCCCAAGGACTAGGGCCAACCTGGCAAGGATCCAGACCTGGAGCCCCCAGAGATGGGAGTGCAGCGGTGCCAGACCACGCGAGAAGTCCGGAGCGGGCTCCAGGCTTTGCCGCTCGGTTCAGACCGCTCCTCCTGGCTAACCCGAGAATCTGGAGTGTGATCTTTTCTCAATCCCTGCTCTAATCTTGAGAGTTTGTCTCAGCTTCGCTGAAGCTGAAGCGAAAGACATTTTTGCACGGCCAATGTCGGGCAAATTCACGCGCGGACACTTTTCTGACACAAGTGTTTTCTTAAAGTAACCAAGGCAAGCCGACTGGTGGCTATGCCAAAAAGAGATTCTAGCTGCACTCACCTCCGGGGTTTGCTCTTAAATCCAGGGAAGAGATGGGGGAAGGGGGAAGGGAGGACACGGGAAGAGTTTCTAAAACCACTCTGTGGTCCTAATAAAGACCCTGAGAGCAGGCAGCCGGAACCTCCACTCACTAAGTGCGGGACTCACGCTTCACACGGCGCACTCTGTTCTGGCCCCGGGACCGGATACTTACCTTGTTGTCCACGCCACTAGAGTAGAAATGAGGTGGTAGGTTAAAAAAAAAAAAAGCTTCTGCTCGCTCCACGGAGACTGCGATTGCTGTAGCGGGGCTCTGCCGCCACAG
>NW_011432481.1:0-550 GCF_000754665.1 Bison bison bison
ACAGACAGACGTACGTGCTTTACTTGCAAACCCGTTCGTGAGTTTCACAGGCCCCATGGTTTTGAAGTACATACGAACGCCTGCCTGTTCTCACGTGAAGCCCCGTGGTGGGTTTAGAAGCCCGGCTGGCCAAAGAATACATCGGCCCAGACGGTGGGGTGGGGCAGGGGGAGTTGGGGGCGGGGTGGGGCGGGGTGCGGTGGTGGTGTGCTGCTGTGGCTCGTTCGTTTCTTTTCAGTTCACTCTTTTCACCCTGTTCACAGCGCAAAGAGAAGTGCCTCTCATCGTCCATCCCCCGCGGTGCTTGACACCGCCTTCTTCCTCCTTTGTCTGCTCCAGCCTCCTGATTTCCTCCTCCTCCTCGCCGCCCTCCATGTCTTCGAGAAAGCACACGCTCTTTCCATGTCACCTTGTTGGCGCACGGGTGACGGCTCCGTTGTGTCCAGAACGTCCATGCTTCCTTCCTTGGCTTAGTGGAAACCTCCTCCCTAACAGTGTGTGTGTGTGTGTGTGTGTGTGTGTGTGTGTGGGGTGGGGGGGGGGCGGGGTA
>NW_011432482.1:0-621 GCF_000754665.1 Bison bison bison
ATGTCAAGGACCCTTTCGAGTTCCAAAGGAAACGTTGTCTTTCTTTGGAAATGCTGCAGCGTAAAGGGGCCTCCTCAAGCGTGCAGGGGAGAAATTCTTAGTTTGCCTTGAGTTGTGGCGTGAAGTGTAGGGTTCCTCTCAAGTTGCGCGTCGACCAGGGGGACCGCTCGTGTCTCTTCAGGGAAGTCAGATCTCCTTTGTCATTGCGAGGGGCACCACGGGATTCCTCGAGCATCGCTGCAGGGATGAATAGGGCCTCGTCCTATTCATTCGAGTTGAGGCGGGAACCTCAGGGTTATTCTCCATTTCTGACTTCAATCACAGGGTCTCTGCAGAGTTGGAACAAGAGATTCAGGCCTCGTCCTGTGTTGAGCAATGGGACTCTGCTTGCCTCTGGAGTTCTTCACTGGGTGACAGGCCACTTGTCGAGTTGTATTTGGAACCTGCAGCTTTTTTCCGGACAATGCAACGGGGGTGTCATTCCCCTTGGTGTTGTGACTTCATCCTCAGGGTTACATTCGAAGAGGTGCCCGGGCCGATCGGGGACTTATCTTGAGCGGACGAGGGAAATCGTTGTCTTTCTTAATGTGGCACGACCCACGAGGCTTCCTCTCGAATTTC
>NW_011432483.1:0-589 GCF_000754665.1 Bison bison bison
CAGCTCTGCGCCCAGGCGCGATAGCACAGACCCCGGCCGAGAGGCTGCTCTGGCCTGGGCGAGCCTCCCCAAGCCCTGCCCAGCTTCTAGCGTTCGCGCCCGGGAAGGAGCAGGCTGCGGGAGTGTGGGAGACGTGACCGGTGCCTGACTGCTGCCTCAGCTCAGCTCTCGCCTTCCCTTCGGACCTAGGAGCCAGGCGTCCTTGCAGAGGGCTTAGGGGCTGGGGGTGTGCACACTGCCAAAGCCTCCCGCAGGGAGAGCTCTTTCCGAGGGAAAGGAAGCGCCCCAGGCTGCATTCCCAAGCTGGTGCTTCCCCGCCCAGACTAAGCGCCGCACGGAGGGAATCAGGGTCCCGGTGCCCCTGGCTTGGGGAGGCAGCTCCACAGCCAGAGTGTTGCTCCGTGTGTGCCCAGAAAGCGCCTGCCAGACCGGGCCTTCCCTGGAGCTGCCCTCCCGCCCAGAGGCAGGTGGATGTGCTGTGCGGGCTTCCCCTGTGCGTTTGGGCTCCCTAGCACAGCCGCAGCGCAGGGGGAACCAGCCCATGATCAGTGAGCTCCGGGCAGTACTTTGGCCCCAGGTTTGGAGCCCA
>NW_011432484.1:0-538 GCF_000754665.1 Bison bison bison
CCAGACACTATTATTGGATAGTCAAAAATCTCTTTTGTTTCTGTGTAAAAGGGAGGTCCTTTCAAGGCGTGAATGTTTCAGAACTTTAATTTATTTGGAAATGACCCAGCTCTTCAGTACACTGTCGTCACTTAGTTTAGCACAGGATAGAAACTCGGGTAACCCAAACACCTGGAGAAACGATTGTATGTTCAGTTCAGTTCAGTGGCTCAGTCGTGTCTGACTCTTTGGGACCCCGTGGCCTGCAGGACGCTGGGCTTCCGTGTCCATCACCAACTCCAGGGGCTTGCTCAAACTCATGTCCATCGAATCAGTGATGCCATCCAACCATCTTAGCCTCTGTCGTCCCCTTCTCCTCTGCCTTCAATCAAGACTCTCATAGGCAGATATTTCAGAGTGTAATTAGTGTTCATAGTTTATCTAAAAGCTCATATCACTATTTAATTGTTCGTTTTGTTCCTGTTCTTTCGAGGTTACTTTTCTTGTTGACAAGTCTTGTGACAGATATAACGATATAGCTAAATTTTTACCTTAGAAC
>NW_011432485.1:0-629 GCF_000754665.1 Bison bison bison
GGAGTTCACTCAGACTCACGTCCATCGAGTCAGTGATGCCATCCAGCCATCTCATCCTCCGCCGTCCCCTTCTCCTCCTGCCCCTAATCCCTCCCAGCATCAGAGACTTTTCCAATGAGTCAACTCTTCACATGAGGTGGCCAAAGTACTGGACTTTCAGCTTTAGCATCCTTCCTTCCAAAGAAATCCCAGGGCTAACCTCCTTCAGAATGGACTGGTTGGATCTCCTTGCAGTCCAAGGGACTCTCAAGAGTCTTCTCCAACACCACAGTTACAAGGGGAAAAGAAAAAAAACTGCAGACCAATATCTCTCATGAACATAATTGCAAAAATGTTCAACAAAATGTTAGCAAATCACATCTTATAATATACAAAAAGAATTGTACATCAGAACCAAGTGGATTATCCTATATGCAAGGGTAGTTCAAAATTCAAAAACCAATTAAAATAATACCTTCATTACAACAGACTAAAAAATGTCAAATTGATCTCACTCATACATGCAATAAGAAAAGTGTTTAGACAAAATCCAACAGATATTCATAATAAAAATTCTCAGACTAGGAATAGAGGAAAACTTCCTACAAGTTGATAAAGAAGGCCTATAGAAACCTACAGTTAATATCATA
>NW_011432486.1:0-524 GCF_000754665.1 Bison bison bison
CCAACTATGGAGTTTGTAAGGGAGGCACAGTTCGAAGGCATAAAATTTGGAAATTATCAGTACAGAAGTTACATTGGAAGCCATGAGATCTTCACATAGTGAGTACCAACAGAAAAGGGAAGATGTTGGAGGAGAGAAGTAGAACAGTTAGACATTAGGGGAAATTGGATAAGCCAGAAAAGAAGACTGAAAATAAATAGCCAAACAGGATGGAGGAAAACAAAGAGATGTGGATTTTATGAAGGCAAGTTAAAAAAAAAGTTTACAATACAAGAAAGCAAGCAGTTGCATAAAATCCTGATGATAAGTAAGATGAAGATTGAAAACTCATCATTGACGTGAGCAATGTGACAGTTACTGGTGATCTTGATGACAGTTTTGGTGGAGCAAAGAGCATATTCAGCTGATTGTGGGCTTCAGAGAGAATAAAAGGAAAGGGATTTCAAACAGAGAGTGGGGCTTTAAAGGCAGTAGAGGAATGGAAAGTAGCTAAATGAAGATATGGAATAAAGGGAAAGTGTTTG
>NW_011432487.1:0-594 GCF_000754665.1 Bison bison bison
GATGGGAGACTGCAGTCCAGAGGTCCTAGCAACTTCCCAGCGAGCAGCAAAGACCCAGCATAGTCAAAACGAATTCAATGTTACCAAAAACAAATAAATAAACGGACAGAAGTTCTTTGAACACATGACTGAGATTAGGGGGGAGGCAGTACATGGATGTGCCAGGATACTCTTAAAGTACGAGACAGCAAAGAAAGGAAAGACAACTCTCAAGCTGTCCAAAGTGATAAAAATGAATGATTACACAGTTTTACCTGTTATACACTAGCAGATAATAATCTGAAAAGGAATTTAAAAAAAAATTACCTTTCAATACTGTCAACATGAATCCAATGCTTTGCCACGGACGTCACGAGGATGCAAGACTGGCACACTGGAAATTCTACACCGTGGCTGAAAAAGATCCTGAATACATGGACAGATATTCCATAGCGATGGAAAGACTTAAGATGGCAATACCATGGAATGCGTCTTCAATCTGAAATGAAGATTTGATATGACTTGATCGCTCAGAGCTTTTGTGTCATCAAGTGTTACGGAAGGATAAAAGAGATCGAGAAAGCTGCTGACATAGACTTGGGGCGGGGTGGGGGG
>NW_011432488.1:0-627 GCF_000754665.1 Bison bison bison
CTTTGATTTCTTTCACCAGTGTTTTATAGTTTTCTATATATAGGTCTTTAGTTTCTTTAGGTAGATATATTCCTAAGTATTTTATTCTTTCCGTTGCAATGGTGAATGGAATTGTTTCCTTAATTTCTCTTTCTGTTTTCTCATTATTAGTGTATAGGAATGCAAGGGATTTCTGTGTGTTGATTTTATATCCTGTAACTTTACTATAGTCATTGATTAGTTCTAGTAATTTTCTGGTGGAGTCTTTAGGGTTTTCTATGTAGAGGATCATGTCATCTGCAAATAGTGAGAGTTTTACTCCTTCTTTTCCAATTTGGATTCCTTTTATTTCTTTTTCTGCTCTGATTGCTGTGGCCAAAACTTCCAAAACTATGTTGAATAGTAATGGTGAAAGTGGGCACCCTTGTCTTGTTCCTGACTTTAGAGGAAATGCTTTCTAGTTTTTCACCATTGAGGATAATGTTTGCTGTGGGTTTGTCATATATAGCTTTTATTATGTTGAGGTATGTTCCTTCTATTCCTGCTTTCTGGAGAGTTTTTATCATAAATGGGTGTTGAATTTTGTCAAAGGCTTTCTCTGCATCTATGAGATAATCATATTGGTTTTTATTTTTCTAATTTTGTTAA
>NW_011432489.1:0-589 GCF_000754665.1 Bison bison bison
CCCCCGTCGGCGTGGGCGGGCCGCAGTGTTCCCCCTTTGCACCCCCTCCCCAGCCCCCGTCGGGAACCTTAGGCTCCGGCTGCCCGGGCAGCCTTGGCCGAGGACCATGCTTCAGGGCACTCGGCGGCAAGGCCGGAGGAGGAGAGAGACACCCAGGGACATGCGTGTGTGGGGAGTGTGCGTGCACACGCACGCGCCCACCAGGGACCCAGGCACGCGATCCATCTGTGGGTGTATTCCTTAGAGCCCTGCCCCGGCGGCAGAGCCACCTGTAGTGATTCAGGGGTGTGGGGCCTCTCCCTCCCCTCCACACCCTCTAGGGTGTCTGTGCCGTGAACGCCCCACGGGCCTTAACGTCCTCCCCTCTCGGTGTGTTCCTTTCGTTGGTAGAAGACTCGACCAGAGAGGCCCGGAGAAAGAGGACAGTCATCTCTCCTTCTCAGACCAGGATCCTCGTGCAAGCCTTCACGAGGGATCGCTTCCCGGGGATTGCCGCCGAGGGAGGAACTGGCTCGTCAGACGGGAATCCCAGAACCTCGCATCCAGGTAAGTCCTCCAGCCAGCGCACGGGCCCAGGACGTGGCCCAGG
>NW_011432490.1:0-613 GCF_000754665.1 Bison bison bison
TCTAAAATGTTGGAAAATACTTGTAAGAAGGCAGGTTCAGAGTGGAAGCTCATTTTGTGTGACTAATGTTATAGACTTAGACTTAAATTGAAGAAAGTAGAGAAGACCACTAGATGATTCAGTTCAGTTCAGTCGCTTAGTTGTGTCCGACTCTTTGTGACCCCATGAATCGCAGTACGCCAGGCCTTCCTGTCCATCACAAACTCCCGGAGTTCACTCAGACTTATGTCTATCGAGTCAGTGATGCCATCCAGCCATCTCATCATCTGTCATCCCCCTTCTCCTCCTGCCCCCAATCCCTCCCAGCATCAGTCTTTTCCAATGAGTCAGCTCTTCGCATGAGGTGGCCAAAGTACTGGAGTTTCAGCTTCAGCATTATTCCGTCCAAAGAAATCCCAGGGCTGATCTCACTCAGAATGGACTGGTTGGATCTCCTTGTAGTCCAAGGGATTTTCAAGAGTCTTCTCCAACACCAGAGTTCAAAAGCATCCATTCTTTGGTGCTCAGCCTTCTTCACAGTCCAAGTCTCACATCCATACATGACTACTGGAAAAAGCATAGCCTTGACTAGATGGACCTTTGTTGGCAAAGTAATGTCTCTGCTTTTGAATAT
>NW_011432491.1:0-654 GCF_000754665.1 Bison bison bison
AGTCAAGCCTCCTGAGGCGTTTGGAGAGAGGTCGCAAGATTGGTCTCTAGGCCATGCAGGAGACGAAGGCCCTCATCTCGCGATGACGGGGGAGTCTCGGGGTTGTTCTCGAGCGGAATCCCCAGTGTGCGCTTTCTCATGAGGTACGACGGCGAGGTCAGTGAGCCTCTCGTGAGGCGCCAGGGAAGTCAGGTCTCCATGCGTATGGCGACGGCGAGCGCGTCATTGCTCTCGAGCCATGGTAGGGGGCCGGGGACCAGCCCCGGCTGATCCAGGGTATTCGAAGGAGAGACGGCGTAGGCGAAGATCAGGAAACAACTGCTTAATTAAATGTTAATTAAGGATATAAAGGTAATAGAATGAGGATAGCTCAGTGAGGAAATTCAGTGGAGAAAAAGAGGCTGAAGAATTCAGCCAGAAGGTAAGAGAAAGAACGACGTGGTGAGACCAAAGTTTCGGTGAACAAGGCCCGCACTTTATTTTCAAAGTAGTTTTATACCTTAAGTTATGCATAGAGGATAATGGGCGAAGGGGTAGAGTCTTGCAGCAAACCAGGCTTTCTTCCTGCCAAACTTATCATATGCAAACGCTTCGGTGATTTGCATCATCTTCTGGCCCGGAGGCCTGTTAACATTTTAAGACCTTTTCTTCAGA
>NW_011432492.1:0-511 GCF_000754665.1 Bison bison bison
TGAGGCAGGAAACCCTGGCTTCCCTCGACTTGTGCAGGTGACCTCAGGGGGCTTCTCATGGTGGCTCTGAGAAGTCAGGGAAACTGGAGGTGGGGGGGGGCCTCTCGGGACTCCACGGGGTTTGGTGCATTGGAAGAGGGCGGTGAGGCAGGAACCTCAGGGTTCCTCTGATTTCAGACTCCGATCGCAGGGTCCCTGCAGACTGGGGACAGGAGAGTCAGGCCTCGTCTTGGGTTGAGGCATGGAACTCCGCTTGCCTCTCGAGGTGTCCCCGGGGAGAGAGGCCACTTGTCGAGCGGTATTTGGAACCTGGGGGTCTTTTCCGTACGATGCACTAGCGAGTCACTGCCCCTTCGTGTGGACTTCATTCACAGGGTGGAGTTCGGAGAGGTGTCCGGGCATCGGGTTCTTACCAAGAGGGGACCGGGAAATCGGGGTGCTTCGCAATGTGGAAGCACCCACGACGGTCCACGTCTGGAATGTCGTCGTGAGAACGGCCTCATCCTGAGGT
>NW_011432493.1:0-560 GCF_000754665.1 Bison bison bison
GTGCTAGGGAGCCCAAACGCACAGGGGAAGCCCGCACAGCACATCCACCTGCCTCTAGGCGGGAGGACAGCTCCAGGGAAGGCCCGGTCTGGCAGGCGCTTTCTGGGCACAAACGGAGCACCACTCTGGCTGTGGAGTTGCCTCCCCAAGCCAGGGGCACCGGGACCCTGATTCCCTCCGTGCGGCGCTCAGTCTGGGCGGGGAAGCACCAGCTTGGGAATGCAGCCTGGGGCGCTTCCTTTCCCTCGGAAAGAGCTCTCCCTGCGGGAGGCTTTGGCAGTGTGCACACCCCCAGCCCCTAAGCCCTCTGCAAGGACGCCTGGCTCCTAGGTCCGAAGGGAAGGCGAGAGCTGAGCTGAGGCACCAGTCAGGCACCAGTCACGTCTCCCACACTCCCGCAGCCTGCTCCTTTCCCGGGCGCGAACGCTAGAAGCCGGGCAGGGCTTGGGGAGGCTCGGCCCAGGCCCAGACGCAGCCTCTCGGCCGGGGCTCTGTGCTATCGCGCCTGGGCGCAGAGCTGGAGCTCCGCCGCTGTGGAAGCTCACTCGGTCCTTCCCAGT
>NW_011432494.1:0-701 GCF_000754665.1 Bison bison bison
CTGCAGGGCCAATAGACCTCATCTAGGCTTGTGTCCAGAAGCCAGTGTTCCTCTCCAGGGGCGAAAGGGATCTCGGGGTTGCATTCCAGACGCACCCGGGGAGACAGGCATCCATCTCGAGTGGAAGCAAAGAACCCCGCTCTGCTCTCGAGTCGCGACGGGTATCTCTTGGAGCTCACTGGGTGCACTAAAGGGAGTCAAGCCTCCTGAGGCGTTTGGAGAGAGGTCGCGAGATTTGTCCGTAGGCCATGCAGGAGACGAAGGCCCTCATCTCGCGATGACGGGGGAGTCTCGGGGCTGTTCTCGAGCGGCGGCCCCAGTGTGCGGTTTCTCACGAGGTACGACGGCGAGGTCAGTGAGCCTCTCGTGGGGCGCCAGGGAAGTCGGGTCTCCATGCGAGTGGCGAGGGCGAGCGCGTCATTGCTCTCGAGCCATGGTAGGGGTGCCGGGGACCAGCCCCGGCTGGTCCAGGGTATTCGAAGGAGAGACGGCGTAGGCGAAGATCAGGAAACAACTGCTTATTTAAATGTTAATTAAGGATAAAAAGAGTAATAGAATGAGGATAGCTCAGTGAGGAAATTCAGTGGAGAAAAGAGGCTGAAGAATTCAGCCAGAAGGTAAGAGAAAGAACGACATGGTGAGACCAAGTTTTGGTGAACAAGGCCCGCACTTTATTTTTCAAAGTAGTTTTTATACCTTAA
>NW_011432495.1:0-787 GCF_000754665.1 Bison bison bison
TCACCAACCCCCTGAGTTCACTCAGACTCACGTCCATCGAGTCAGTGATGCCATCCAGCCATCTCATCCTCTGTCATCCCCTTCTCCTCCTGCCCCCAATCCCTTCCAGCATCAGAGTCTTTTCCAATGAGTCAACTCTTCGCATGAGGTGGCCAAAGGACTGGAGTTTCAGCTTTAGCATCAGTCCTTACCAAAGAAATCCCAGGGCTGATCTCCTTCAGAATGGGCTGGTTGGATCTCCTTGCAGTCCAAGGGACTCTCAGGAGTCTTCTCCAACACCACAATTCAAAAGCATCAATTCTTCGGCACTCAGCCTTCTTCACAGTCCAACTTTCACATCCATACATGACCACAAGGAAAACCATAGCCTTGACTAGACGAACCTTTGTGCAAAGTAATGTCTCTGTTTTGATATGCTATCTAGGTTGGTCATAACTTTCCTTCCAAGGAGTAAGTGTCTTTAATTTCTATGGCTGCAGTCACCATCTGCAGTGATTTTGGTAGCCCACGAAAATAAAGTACTGACACTGTTTCCACCGTTTCCCCATCTATTTCCCATGAAGTGATGGGACCAGATGCCATGATCTTCGTTTTCTGAATGTTGAGCTTTAAGCCAACTTTTTCACTCTCCACTTTCACTTTCATCAAGAGGCTTTTGAGTTCCTCTTCACTTTCTGCCATAAGGGTGGTGTCATCTGCATATCTGAGGTTATTGATATTTCTCCCGGCAGTCTTGATTCCAGCTTGTGCTTCTTCCAGCCCAGCGTTTCTCATGATGTCTCTGCAT
>NW_011432496.1:0-606 GCF_000754665.1 Bison bison bison
TTTCCCGGTCCCCTCTTGGTAAGAACCGGATGCCCGGACACCTCTCCGAACTCCACCCTGTGAATGAAGTCAACACGAAGGGGCAGTTTTTCCGTGCATCGTTCGGAAAAAACCCCAGGTTCCAAATACACTCGAGGAGCGGCGTCTCTCCCCGGGGACATCGCGAGAGGCAAGCGGAGTTCTATGCCTCAACCCAAGACGAGGCCTGACTCTCCTGTCCCCAGTCTGCAGGGACCCTGCGATCGGAGTCTGAAATCAGAGGTACCCTGCGGTTCCTGCCTCAACTGGAGATGAGGCCCTCTTCCAATGCACCAAACCCAGTGCAGTCCCGAGAGGCCCCTCCCACCTCCAGTTTCCCTGGCTTCTCAGAGCCACCATGAGAAGCCCCCTGAGGTCACCTGCACAAGTCGAGGGAACCCAGGGTTTCCTGCCTCAACCCGGGAAAGACCTCGAGAGACCTTCTTCAACACGTCTCGAGGCCAGATTCCCCTACCATGGCTCGGGAGCAGTGACGCGCTCCCCCTCGCCACTCGCATGGAGACCCGACTTCCCTGGTCGCCCCACGAGAGGCTCACTCGACCTCGCCGTCGTACCTCGTGAGAAACC
>NW_011432497.1:0-535 GCF_000754665.1 Bison bison bison
CTAAACAGCAATGAAGACAGTAATACAGGAAATGAGGGACAGAATAATACAGGGCATATCAAAAACAAATAACACTGCTACAGAAGAAGTTTCTCCTTATTGGTAAGTAGTTTAAATGTAAATGGATCAAATTCTCCAACCAAAAGACAAAGATTGACAGAATGAAAAGAACAAACAAAAATCACCCAAACATGACCCAAGTGCTAGTTTCAAGAGATTCAGATCCAAAGACACAAATAGATTGAAAACAGGTGATAATGAAAGGCTGGAAAAGACATTCATGAAATAGTGACAAAAAGAGAGCAGGGGTGGCTATACTAATGTCAGACAAAATGGACTTCAAATAAAAAAATTAAAGAGAAAAAGGACATTTTATGTTAAGAAAATGTACAACACAGATGGAAGATATAAGTTATATATGTTTGTGTAACTAACAACAGTCAAAATATGTGAGATAAAAATTGAAAAAAAATGAAGGGAGAAATAGACAGCTCTCAATAATAGCTGAACACTTTGATATCCCACTCTCAATGCA
>NW_011432498.1:0-591 GCF_000754665.1 Bison bison bison
AGAGGGAGAGGGTGAGAAGATTTGGGAGAATGGCATTGAAACATGTAAAATATCATGTAGGAAACGAGTTGCCAGTCCAGGTTCGATGCACGATGCTGGATGCTTGGGGCTGGTGCACTGGGACGGCCCAGAGGGATGGTATGGGGAGGGAGGAGGGAGGAGGGTTCGGGATGGGGAACACATGTATACCTGTGGCAGATTCATTTTGATATTTGGCAAAACTAATACAATTATGTAAAGTTTAAAAATAAAATAAAATTAGAAAAAAAAAACAAAACCCAAGATTACCTTTGGCCAGTAGTTTCACTTCTTGGAATTTGTCTGATGGGTATACTTCAACACATGCAAAATGTATGTCTATATAAGAATATTGCATCATTTTTTGTAGTAGCAAAAGGTTGGAAACAATGGAAATGTCTGCTAATAGCAGACTGGTTGCAACTATCTCCTCAATATATCATCAATAAAACAACAAAGGTGCAGAATTATCCTACCACTTTGGAAGAATAAAAGAATGTATCCATATTTGTTGCTCTTCTGGAATGGCACACAAGAAGCCAGTAACAATGGTTACATTCACAGAGGGAAATG
>NW_011432499.1:0-552 GCF_000754665.1 Bison bison bison
GCACAAGTCGAGGGAAGCCAGGGTTTCCTGCCTCAACCCGAGAAAGACCTCGAGAGACCTTCTTCCACACGTCTCGAGGCCAGGTTCCCCTACCATGACTCGAGAGCAATGACGCGCTCCCCCTCGCCACTCGCATGGAGACCCGACTTCCCTGGCGCCCCACGAGAGGCTCACTGACCTCGCCGTCGTACCTCGTGAGAAACCGCACCCTGGGGCCGCCGCTCGAGAACCACCCCGAGACACCCCCGTCATCGCGGAGATGAGGGCCTTCGTCTCCTGCATGGCCTAGAGGCCAACCTCGCGACCTCTCTCCAAACGCCTCAGGAGGCTTGACTCCCTTTAGTCCACCCAGTGAGCTCCAAGAGATACCCGTCGCGACTCGAGAGCAGAGCGGGGTTCTTTGCTTCCACTCGAGATGTATGCCTGTCTCCCCGGGTGCGTCTGGAATGCAATCCCGAGACTCCCGGTCGCCCCTGGAGAGGAACATTGGCTTCTGGACACAACGCCTAGATGAGGTCTATTGGCCCTGCAGTCACTCGAGAGCAACTCCCC
>NW_011432500.1:0-546 GCF_000754665.1 Bison bison bison
GAACCGGGCGTGGGGGCGGGGCTCACTGGGAGCTCGTGGTGAAGGTGGGCCGCGCACCGGGAGCGCGCCCGGGGCGGGGCGAAGCCGGGCGGCGCGGGTCGGGAACCGGGTCGCGGCGGGGATGGGGGGCGGTCCCAGTTGTGCTCCGGGGATCCCCACTGCGGCTGGGAAGGCACCGGGAGCATGGCAGGGGCGGGGCGGCGCGGGGCGGGGGTCGGCTCCTGGCGGGGGTGGGGGAGGGCTTCCCCGTTGTCCTCTCGGGGGTCGCCGTGGCGGCTGGGAACGCCCACTGCGTGCGCTCCTGGGTCCCCAAGGATCGGCATCCAGTGGGCGCGGCGGAGGGGTGCGGACCACAGGTCAGGGAACTGGGACTGCGTGGAGCAGGGAACCACGTAGTCCGCCCTCTGTTGGCACAACCTGGCGGTCGCAGAAAGGCCTCGCCTTTGGGCTCAAGGCCTTTACCGCTCCACCCCTTTGCTGAAGGTCAGAGCCGCGCGGTTTTCCCAAGCAGCCTAGTGTCCGCTGCAAGTCCAAGGGCCAGAACCC
>NW_011432501.1:0-735 GCF_000754665.1 Bison bison bison
AAAGGTGTTTGGGTGCTTGAGAAAATTCTTCAAGAGATAAAAGTTAGAAAACCTCCATTAAATGGGCAAGGAAATAGCTCCTTGAGTCCCAACAGAGCATGTCCCAACAAACAGGATGAACCCAAAGTGAAATATCCCACAACAATATTTTAACCAAACACTGAAAATTAAACAACAAAAAAACAAACATTAAGAGCAGCGAGAGTAAAGACATAAATATACTGTCAGATCCCCATAAAGATAGCAGCTGAACTTTCAATAGAAACTCTTCAGGCCAGTAGAGCATGGTAGAACATTCTACAAAATTATGAACAAGACCAAAACCAACACCAACACGGATCTTATTCAGATATGAAGGAGAAATCAAATGGTTTAAGCAAAAGTTTTAAGCAGTCATTAACATGAAACTGCTAAACTCTTAATGATGTGGTGAAACTGGGACACTGAGTTCATATGTCATCAGATTTGCAAAACTCATCAGTGGACATGAGTTTGGAAAAGGACAGTTTTCATTCACACCAAAGGTAGGTAAGGCCAAAGAATGTTCAAACAAGCATGCGCGGTTGCTCCTTTCACATGTTAGCTGGGTAAAACTCAAAATTCTACACAGTACATAAACTAAGAACTTTCAAGGGGAAAGCTCGACTTGGAAACAATACATGAACCAGAGAACAATTTGGAAACATTCATTGGATCCTAGAGGGAACCAGGACTTTCAGAAAATCATTTACTTCT
>NW_011432502.1:0-568 GCF_000754665.1 Bison bison bison
CTTTCCCTTCTCCAGGGGATAAATGCAGGGATCGAATCCAGGTCTTCCGCATTGCAGGAGGATTCTTTATCAGCTGAGCCACAAGAAGGAGAAAAGTTAAAGATCAAAGCCTGACTGGTCCAGAGAAGAGGCAGGAGGATGGGGCCAAGGCCAAGGACTAGGACCTGGGTCTATTTTTAATTGTGAATTAATGGCCATGGGAGCCTTCAACATGGAAGTGATGCTTAAGAGCTAGTTCACAAAGTGACCAGCTCTGTGACTGATATGAAAAGAGAAACTGCATTTAGTCTCCAGATAAGCTGTTTCTCAACTTAAGTCAACCTCTATAGTGCCTGATATCTATATTCTATTTTGCAATTTTTCAGGCCCTGCTCCCATTAATTTCTCAGCTATATTGACTATGTCAAAGCCTTTGACTGTATGGATCACAATAAAGTAGTGGAAAACTACTGAAAGAGATGGGAATACCAGGCCATCTGACTTGTCTCTTGAGAAACCTATATGCAGGTCAGGAAGCAACAGTTCGAACTGGACATGGGACAACAGACTGATTCCAAATAGGAATCAG
>NW_011432503.1:0-660 GCF_000754665.1 Bison bison bison
CTTGGGGCTGGTGCACTGGGACGACCCAGAGGGAGGGGAGGGGAGGGAGGAGGGAGGAGGGTTCAGGATGGGGAATTCAGGTATACCTGTGGTGGATTCATTTCAATATTTGGCAAAACTAATACAATATTGTAAAGTTTAAAAATAAAATAAAATTTAAAAAAATCCATGAATCCATACTAATACAAAAATTAAATGAATAATAAGTGGGGATGAAGGACTTGCTCTTCCTTACAGTATAATTCAGTTAATAATTTTATAAGGAATGATGAATATTAAAAATGACCATTAGAAAACACCACAGTGAATACTGTTGCAGAGAAGTAATCATTGAAGGATGTTAAAGTTAATGGGCAAAAGTGAGATGAGAAACAGGGTATTTGAATAGTCTGAAAGTATCTCCCCACAAGATATTTATCATGACAAATGCGAAAACACATTTACAGTGGATAATTCTATCATTCAGCACCTTAACCAAGTGATCAAAATCGATATCATTAGTGGCACAAACTGCACTCATGCACCTTCTGAAGTGACACACAGACAAGGATAAAGGTCATAACATCACTTCAGTAGTGATCTTGCCAAAAATGCTTTATCCCTTCTAACCAGACAAATCCAGGCTGAGAGGCACTTGTTAAGGTAACTAGTAGATTGTTG
>NW_011432504.1:0-596 GCF_000754665.1 Bison bison bison
CCGGAGCGATATATGCTTATTAATAATTGTTTTGATCAAAGAATCACATAATTAAAATAAAAATTGGAAGAAAAAATAAGCAGCTGGGCACTCCTTGTGTGAATGAGAAATAGTTATAAAGAAATGAGAGAGAGCAGTGAGGCTGGCCTTTGATTATAAAAGCTAATAGGAGGTTCAACTTGTTTTTATCCCCAAGGTGGCCTCAGATTTCTCTGTTCTCTGTGAAGGACATGGTGTGCTGAATTGCATAATGGCTGGTTAGCAAAGTGATTCACCCTCTCTGTTTTTGTGTAAAGAAAAAATAATTATTTTGACAAAAGATACTAATAAAATTCAATGGAAGAAAGGAAAGTCTTTCTAATAAGTAACATTTGAATACTTAGATAGCCAGTTGAAAAATAAGTGTTGACATCTACTTCACACCATATATGGAAATTAATTTGAGCTAGATCATAGATCTAAATGTGAGAGCTGGAGGAAAATATAGGAAAAATGTCCTTGTGACATTAGTATAGGTGAGATATTAAGCACCAAGAATAAAAAATGATAAATTTGACTTCATCAAAGTTAAAAACTCATGCTTATCAAAAAGCACT
>NW_011432505.1:0-662 GCF_000754665.1 Bison bison bison
AGAAAGACCTCGAGAGACCTTCTTCAACACGTCTCGAGGCCAGATTCCCCTACTATGACTTGAGAGCAATGACGCGCTCCCCCTCGCCATTCGCATGGAGACCCGACTTCCTTGGCGCCCCACGAGAGACTCACTGACCTCGCCGTCGTACCTCGCGAGAAACCGCACACTGGGGCCGCCGCTCGAGAACAACCCCGAGCCTCCCCCGTCATCGCGACTTGAGGGCTTTCGTCTCCTGTATGGCCTAGAGACCAATCTCTCGACCTCTCTCCAAACGCCTCAGGAGGCTTGACTCCCTTTAGTCCACCCAGTGAGCTCCAAGAGATACCCGTTGCGGCTCGAGAGCAGAGCGGGGTTCTTTGCTTCCACTCGAGATGGCTGCCTGTCTCGCCCGGTGCGTCTGGAATGCAACCCCGAGATCCCTGTCGCCCCTGGAGAGGAACATTGGCTTCTGGACACAAGGCTAGATGAGGTCTATTGGCCCTGCAGTCACTCGAGAGCAATCCCCAGCTTTCCTTCGCAACTCGAATGGAAGATTGGACTTCCCTGGGCCAACACAAGAGGCATCCTGCATTCCCCGTCGTAACTCGAGAATCCCGCCGCAACTCGAGAAAATCCACGTGGTTCCCCCGTCATCGCAAGATGAAGCCCTTTCCCGCTAC
>NW_011432506.1:0-688 GCF_000754665.1 Bison bison bison
GTTGGTGATGGACAGGGAGGCCTGGCGTGCTGCGATTCATGGGGTCGCAAAGAGTCGGACACGACTGAGCGACTGAAATGAACTGAAGGAATGTAGACACAAAAGTTTGTCCTTTCCTCCTCCTTGAGAATTCCAGACCCCTCTCTCCTTGGGGACCCCCGGACTTCTTATCAACCTGCCTAGGAACTGACTGTCTCACTCTTGAGTGAAGTCTATGGCCACATCCTGGAATGTCAGCCGTCCCTGAAATACAAAGGACATATGCCATGTGACTGTGGGAAGACCTCCTAATGTGATCCAGGATGAAAACAGCACGTACAGAGAACTAGTTTTTCAATGAGAAGAGTGTCTGATGTTATATAATAATATACTTTTTTACGTAGTAATATGCTCTACCACATTTCTAACATGAGGGAAATAGGATGACAGATGATCCACAAAGCCACTTGTGCTTCCCTGGTGGCTCAGATGGTAAAGAATATGTCTGCAATGCAGGTGACCTGGATTCGATCCCTAGGTTGGGAAGATCCCCTGGAGAAGAGAATGGCAACCCACTCCAGTTTTCTTGTCTGGGGAATCTTATGGAGAGAGCAACCTGGCAGGCTATAGTCCACAGGGTCACAAAGACTGGGACGTGACTGAACGACTATGATTCATTCATTCATGTATCTGGGAGAAAAATTATTAA
>NW_011432507.1:0-638 GCF_000754665.1 Bison bison bison
GCATAGATATCAAAAGTGTTGAGAACAGTCAGGTAGGATCACACAAGTCACCGTGAAACAATAATACTTCTCCACTTAGCCAAAGCTAACAAAAGATTTCTGTTCTAGGTCAACCTAGAAGAGATCACGGAAGAGGTAAAGAAACTTAAAATCCATTAGCAAAGGCAGTTCAACCTCTCAAGAAACCTTGTGCTAGGCACAACACTCTTTTCTGGGGGTCCACTTTCCCTACAACCTCCTTATCCCATTCTGTACCCATTCCTTTGCTTCTCCCATCCTGAAACTGCCACCTGGAAGAAAGAACGACGTCGTTTGCCTTCAGAAAATGCGATTTCATGCCACATACCTTCTTTTAATACCAAGTCATACATTTCCCTTCAGCAACCAAGAACTGACTTTTATATTGGCATTCGACAGATTGGTGAACATACCTATCAGTGATAGTAGCGCCCCCCCGCCCCCCCCGTGCCCCCGCACATGCACACACACACACACACACACATATACACACACACACACAGACACACACCCCCAAGATCAGAACCAAACAAAACAAAAAAAATTGCTTTCTTACGTTTCACATGTCAGGATGGTGCCAGACACTATATTGGATAGTCAAAAATCTCTTTTGTTTCTGT
>NW_011432508.1:0-655 GCF_000754665.1 Bison bison bison
AATAGACCTCATCTAGGCTTATGTCCAGAAGCCAATGTTCCTCTCCAGGGGCGACAGGGATCTCAGGGTTGCATTCCAGACACACCCGGGGAGACAGGCATTCATGTCGAGTGGAAGCAAAGAACCCCGCTCTGCTCTCGAGTCGCGACGGGTATCTCTTGGAGCTCACTGGGTGGACTCAAGGGAGTCAAGCCTCCTGAGGCGTTGGAGAGAGGTCGAGAGATTGGTCTCTAGGCCATACAGGAGACGAAGGCCCTCAACTCGCGATGATGGGGGAGTCTCAGGGTTGTTCTCGAGCGGCGGCCACAGTCTGCGGTTTCTCCCTAGGTACGACGGCGAGGTCAGTGAGCCTCTCGTGGGGCGCCAGGGAAGTCGGGTCTCCATGCGAGTGGCGAGGGGGAGCGCGTCATTGCTCTCGAGTCATGGTAGGGGAATCTGGCCTCGAGACGTGTTGAAGAAGGTCTCTCGAGGTCTTTCTCGGGTTGAGGCAGAAACCCTGGCTGTCCCTTGACTTGTGCAGGTGACCTCAGGGCGCTTCTCATGGTGGCTCTGAGAAGTCAGGGAAACTGGAGGTGGGAGGGGCCTCTCGGCACTCCACTGGGTTTGGTGCATTGGAAGTAGGGCCTCATCTCCAGTTGAGGCAGGAACCTCAGGG
>NW_011432509.1:0-514 GCF_000754665.1 Bison bison bison
TGGGGGCCTGGGGCTGTGGCTCCAGCGGAGGGGCCGTGCCTTCGCCGTAGGGTGACTCCGGCCACCGCGGGATGTGTGTCTCCGGCTGCCCAGGCGGCAGGATGGCCCCTTGCCCAGGCTGCCCGGGGGCCGTGACGGCAGGGGAGCACGCGGCCCAGGGAGCTGCTCCCTGGGGAGGAGGCGGTGGCCTCCCACTTGGCTGGAGGGCCGCCGGGCTGGGCTGGACCACGAAGATCATCAACGGCTGGCCCACGCAGACCCCAGAGGCAGCCCCGGGCACCCAGAAAAGTGGGGGCCCCAAAAGGAGTCAGCTGCAGCCAAGGGTGGCATGCTCTCCTGTGGCTGAGAGGGGGCGAAAGGGGAGGAGAGGTGCTCTGGACAGCGGGTGGGGCCCTTCGGTCCTCTGGAGCAGGAGTCGTCGTCGTGGCTGGTGCGCCGCCTGGCCCCTGGGCCCGGCCGTTGCCGGGCCCGCTTGGGCTCCGCTGGGGGTGCCGAGCTCTTCGGTTTTGAAACC
>NW_011432510.1:0-585 GCF_000754665.1 Bison bison bison
AATGGCACCCCACTCCAGTACTCTTGCCTGGAAAATCCCATGGACGGAAGAGCCTGGCAGGCTGCAGTCCATGGGGTCGCTCAGAGTCGGACACGACTGAGCGACTTCACTTTCACATTTCACTTTCATGCATTGGAGGAGGACATGGCAACCCACTCCAGTGTTCTTGCCTAGAGAAGCCCAGGGACTGCGGGGCCCGGTGGGCTGCCGTCCATGGGGTCACACAGACTCGGACACGACTGAAACGACTTAGCAGCAGCAGCAGCAGCAGTGCATAGATATCAAAAGGGTTGAGAACAGTCAGGTAGGATCACACAAGTCACCGTGAAACAATAATACTCTCCACTTAGCCAAAGCTAACAAAAGATTTACTGTTCTAGGTCAACCTAGAAGTAGATCACGGAAGAGGTAAAGAAACTTAAAATACCATTAGCAAAGGCAGTTCAACCTCTCAAGAAACCTTCGTGCTAGGCACAACACTCTTTTCTGGGGGTCCACTTTCCCTACAACCTCCTTATCCCATTCTGTATCCATTCCTTTTGCTTCTCCCCATCCTGAAAACTGCCACCTGGAAGAAAAGAACGA
>NW_011432511.1:0-859 GCF_000754665.1 Bison bison bison
ATGCATCTTCAATCTGAAATGAAGATTCGATATGACTTGATCCCTCAGAGCTTTTGTGTCATCAAGTGTTACGGAAGGATAAAAGAGATCGAGAAAGCTGCTGACATAGACTTGGGGCGGGGTGGGGGGGCAGTAAAGAGTACCCCCTACGGGTCTTTAGCCCGATGTGATGCAGCCACTAGCAGTCTGCTAAGGAAACAAAGGCAGTGTCTCAGAGCATGACACCAGACCCCCTCACCCACGACATGCATTGAGATAACATGGGCAGCAGGTGAGTCATCCCGGGCTAAAAAATGATTGACATGAATCTTGAAGAAAGGCAGATTTCCAGGCAAATATGTCATTTCCTTAACATAGATGAGGAGAACAGGTAGAGGAAAACTTACTGTTTGGTTCAGGTCGCTTCTGAGCCTTTTGGGGGAACCGACCTGAAGCCAGAGTCTAGCGGAAATACACAGGCTTTGAACATCGCTGAAGACCAACATTTCCTAGGAAAAAACGCATTGCTTAGCTCGAGGTTTGTCTGGGAAATACTTACACATCAGGAGATGGCTCCGAGGTGGATTGCTACAAAGAACATCCATGCAAAGGACAAGCCTGCACAGCTCTGTGCACATCTGCCCCCTCCCCCCACTCACAGCCAGCAGCATTTCCAAGTGACCTCCTAAGGCCTTCGCCAAACTACAGGGGCACCTCTGGGTTTCCTGTTTCCCTCATTTTTCGGAATCTTTTCTAAAAAAAAAGAAAAACAAAAAACAAATTAAAAAAAAAACAAAAAAACCCGCACATTTCTTCGTAGAATGCCACAGTGGAAGGAAAACAGGCCTTCAATATTAAGACCTAAATTTGCAAAAAACTT
>NW_011432512.1:0-524 GCF_000754665.1 Bison bison bison
AACTCACGTCCATCGAGTCGGTGATGCCATCCAGCCATCTCATCCTCTGTCGTCCCCTTTTCCTCCTGCCCCCAATCCCTGGCAGCATCAGAGTCTTTTCCAATGAGTCAACTCTTCGCATGAGGTGGCCAAAGTACTGGAGTTTCAGCTTTAGCATCATTCCTTCCAAAGAACACCCAGGACTGATCTCTTTCAGAATGGACCGGTTGGATCTCCTTGCAGTCCATGGGACTCTCAATAGTCTTCTCCAACACCACAGTTCAAGAGCATCCATTCTTTGGCGCTCAGTTTTCTTCACAGTCCAACTCTCACACCTGTACACGACCACTGGAAAAAACCATGGCCTTGACTAGACGGACCTTTGTTGGCAAAGTATGTCCCTGCTTCTGAGTATGCTATCTAGGTTGGTCATAAATTTCCTTCCAAGGAGTAAAGCGTCTTTTAATTTCATGGCTGCAATCACACTGCAGTGATTTTGGAGCCCCCCAAAAATAAAAGCCTGCCACTGTTTCCACTGTTTCCCC
>NW_011432513.1:0-548 GCF_000754665.1 Bison bison bison
TGTTGTCCCCTTCTCCTCCTGTGCTCAATCTTCCCAGCATCAGGGTTTTTTCAAATGAGTCAGCTCTTCGCATCAGGTGGCCAAAGTATTTGGGTTTCAGCTTCAACATCAGTCCTTCCAATGAACACTCAGGACTGATCTCCTTTAGGATGGACTGGTTGGATCTCCTTGCAGTCCAAGGGACTCTCAAGAGTCTTCTCCAACACCACAGTTCAAAAGTATCAATTCTTTGGTGCTCGGCTTTCTTTATAGTCCAACTCTCACATCCAAACATGACCACTGGAAAAACCATAGCCTTGACTAGACGGACCCTTGTTGGCCAAGTAATGTCTCTCTGCATTTGAATATGCTATCTAGGTTGGTCATAACTTTCCTTCCAAAGAGTAAGCATCTTTTAATTTCATGGCTGCAATCACCATCTGCAGTGATTTTGGAGCCCAGATAAATAAAGTCAGCCACTGTTTCCACTATTTGCCATGAAGTGATGGGACCAGATGCCATGATCTTCGTTTTCTGAATGTTGAGCTTTAAGCCAACTTTTTCACTCT
>NW_011432514.1:0-523 GCF_000754665.1 Bison bison bison
GAGATGGTTAAATGCAAAATCTTGATTCAACACATATGACTTTTCTGCACTTTATTTCAAATCTCCATGACAAAACCCTAAGGCGTCCAGGAAGAAAGGAGTAGAGGGGCAGACAAAAAGAGCAACCTTTCCCCTTGGTGCCATCGCAACCAGCTGCTTAGTTCCTTCATCTCAAGGACTATCATCTGGGCTTCTCTGGTTTGTCTGATTCTTGTTTCGGGGACCGTTTCTCGTCACAAGGCTGTCAACAGTGGGGGTGGGTGGTGTGTGTGGTGGGGGGGGGGGAGGGGGGAGCCCGTTCTTTCCATTCCACATGAGACCCAGTGGACAATCCAGGCCCTGCCCACTGCATTGAGTGTGCAGCAACAATATCAACGGTAATGCCGGTGAACGATGCGTATTCCTGGAATCCACTCCGTTGGCTACTGACTGTGTGTGCTGGTGGTTCTGGGAACCTAGACCTGGAAGCTTTCTGGATGATTGCAAATGACACCAAAGTCTGAGGACGATGGAAGATCTTCAC
>NW_011432515.1:0-563 GCF_000754665.1 Bison bison bison
CTGAAAAGACTTCATTAAGGGATTAGCCGTATGAGGCACTGTGCCAAGTGGCCTGAGATAATTACATGAAGGATTCCTGTCCTTAAGTAGCTTAACATCTAAAACTGTTAAACAGATAGAAACAATCTTTTGTAGCAGCCAATAACCTGGGTTCTTAACCTGGAATCGATTGATAAACCCCTTCCCCATGAAACCTCTGAAATTATATGGAAAAAGTTGCATACATGCATAATCTGGGAATAGTGTCCACAGCCACGATGAGAATAAGAGCAGAAGAGGTAGTAAGGAGCAGCAGATTGTGGATTTTATTCTAGATTTATTGTTGGACTGGGGAAGAAGGAAGGATAACTTTGGGGTTTTCTATTTGAGCAATTGAATTTTTTCATCTATTAAGGGAGGGTTTGGTGCTGGAGGTGGGAGCAGATTTGGGGGAGGGAATCAATAGGTAAATAATAAGAAAGTTTGGGATGTTATTAGGCAGCCAAGCACACACGCCAGGGAGCAGCTGCAAGTACAAAATGAGCTCAGGGGAAATCTAGGCTGGATGTGGACGGACATTCAGG
>NW_011432516.1:0-713 GCF_000754665.1 Bison bison bison
TTTCTCTTCCCAAAAATCGTTGTTTCTCAGCCCCTTGCTGACGCCCTAACTGTATTTACTGATGGCTCTTCTAATAGAATAGCTAGTTTGATTATACAGGACAATATTGCCACCTGGCGTACTAATTATAAGTCTGCTCAAGAAGTAAAACTATTTGTCATTTTTCAGGCTCTATTACAAATCTCTGCTCCATTTAATTTATATTCTGACGGTCAATATATCATAAGAGCCTTAAAGACTATTGAGACTGTTCCATTTATTGGTACCCTGAATTCTACTATCCAAACTCTTTTTCGTGATATACAACATTTAATTTGCCCCAGAGTTAATAAATGCTATTTCGGTCATATTCATGCTCACTCTAGACTTCCTAGACCTTTAACAGGAGACAATGCTTTGACTGACGAAACTACATGTATGATATTTCCTTAAATTGGAACAAAATGGCAAAAAACTTCTCACAGCTTACACCATCAAAACAGCAATAGCTTAAGACTTCAATCTGACATTACTCGAAAAGCTACCAGAGAGATTGTTAAAACAATGTCAAACATGTCCTCAATTTTTTTAGTGTCCCCCCATTATGGAGTTAATCCCCGAAGATGCTGCCAAACGATATATGACAAATAGATGTTACCCATATTCCTAAATTTGATAAACAAAAATTTGTTACATGTTACTATTGACTACCTTCTCTGGCTTTTTACATACCT
>NW_011432517.1:0-570 GCF_000754665.1 Bison bison bison
CAACCCACTCCTGTGTTCTTGCCTGGAGAATCCCAGGGACGGGGGAGCCTGGTGGGCTGCCATCTATGGGGTTGCACAGAGTTGGACACGACTGAAGTGACTTAGCAGCAGCAGATAGTAAATACCTACATTGGCTTAATTCTTTCATGATTCTAGACCTATTCTGAACATTTTTTTATCAAGGCAGTATTTCCACTTACAATAGTTCCTCCATTGTCTAAATTTTTTAGATAAAAATTCTCCTGAAATGATTACAATTAGGTCTCATTTAATGAACATTTATTCTATGTCCATAAATTTGCATTTTGCATACAGTGTCCCATTTAATCTTCACAACATCTAACTGTAAAAACTGAGTTCCTCCTGTCACTGGGAAGAAAACAAAAACTCTGAAAATATGCTGTAAAACTGTTTATCCTGGCTTTGCTTTCCTCTCTTTTTGCCTCCAGAAACTTGCTCCAATTCATTCTCTTGTTCCAGTCACCCTGGCCTTCTTCCAGTTTACCAAAGTCCACCATTCTTCAGACCCCAGGATATTTGCACAGACTGTTTCCTCAGTTGGACATTGTT
>NW_011432518.1:0-586 GCF_000754665.1 Bison bison bison
ATTGGCAGGTGGGTTCTTTACCACTAGCATCACCTGAGAAGCCAAGTTCTGTCTTGTGGGTAGGACACAGTCATGGTGTCACAGAGGCTAACTGAAGGAATAATGAAAAACTTGCCGTCTTTTTGGTCTGAGGAATCAGAGACAGAATTCAAGGTGGCCACGGCTTCTGAAAAGTAAAGAGGGAAGCCCAGAAAAGAGAATATCAGAGTAAGGGAGCCCCAGATCCTATGTGTCAACTCTTCTCAAATCTCTGGCTGACCCTTGAACTACACATGTATGAAACCATCCAGCTAAAAGGAAAAAAAAAAGAATTGAACTTAGATTTGAGCTGCCACTTACCAAAGGCAGCTTGACTCTTAAGCAAGTTACTGCCTGCTACAGAATCTATCAAACCTCTTTGGAGGAATACAACAGAATCCAGAATCTCTACATCATGAAACACAATGGCTAGAACACTATCCCAAATTCCTCTACTAAATATAGCTGACAATAATCACCCTTTGAGGACTGTTGTGAGACTTAAACAAGATGATGTCTCCAGCACAGTGTTTGACAAAGTGCCTGGCATACAGCTAGTGGCTGAGTC
>NW_011432519.1:0-508 GCF_000754665.1 Bison bison bison
TATCACTGATAGGTATGTTCACCAATCTGTCGAATGCCAATATAAAAGTCAGTTCTTGGTTGCTGAAGGGAAATGTATGACTTGGTATTAAAAGAAGGTATGTGGCATGAAATCGCATTTTCTGAAGGAAAACGACGTCGTTCTTTCTTCCAGGTGGCAGTTTCAGGATGGGAGAAGCAAAGGAATGGGTACAGAATGGGATAAGGAGGTTGTAGGTAGAGTGCACCCCCAGAAAAGAGTGTTGTGCCTAGCACAAGGTTTCTTGAGAGGTTGAACTGCCTTTGCTAATGGATTTTAAGTTTCTTTACCTCTTCCGTGATCTCTTCTAGGTTGACCTAGAACAGAAATCTTTTGTTAGCTTTGGCTAAGTGGAGAAGTATTGCTTCAGGGTGACTTGTGTGATCCTACCTGACTGTTCTAAACCCTTTTGATATCTATGCACTGCTGCTGCTGCTGCTGCTGCTGCTGCTGCTGCGAAGTCGTTTCAGTCGTGTCCGAGTCTGTGTGA
>NW_011432520.1:0-601 GCF_000754665.1 Bison bison bison
GACTTGTTTTACAATGAAATGGAATTTGGCATTGGTAGATTAGTGCAGTTTGGCATTTTCCTTCTGTTGCCACATAAATGCAGCTATCACTTAGACGCAAGATTTTAAGGATTTTTTTTAATGCCACTTTGTACCTACTCGGCTTTCAGCAAAACACAAACACGTGTTTAGACATTTATAACTTTACACTATTAATGAAACCATAGCCCCATCTACATATGCTTTATTTTCCCTGAAGTTACAACGTGATGATGACTTTAATATTTATGTTTTCAGCATTTGGCATCAACAGTATTTTATATCAGCGTGGCTTATATCCATCGGAAACCTTTACTCGGGTGCAGAAATATGGACTCACCTTGCTTGTAACTACTGATCCTGAGCTCATAAAATACCTAAATAATGTGGATCAACTAAAGGTATTTTATTGTTGGACACAGTTTTGAGTTTTGCAGGCCTTAATGTTAATAGGATCCTCGGGCTTCCCAGGTGACTCAGTGGTAAAGAATCCACCTGCCAATGTAGGAGACACAGAAGACCCAGGTTCCATCCTGAGTCTGGAAGATCCCCTTGAAGAGGAAATGCCAACTCACTCCAGTAT
>NW_011432521.1:0-722 GCF_000754665.1 Bison bison bison
GGAGAGTCAGGCCTCGTCTTGGGTTGAGGCATGGAACTCCGCTTGCCTCTCGAGGTGTTCCCGGGGAGACAGGCCACTTGTCGAGCAGTATTTGGAACCTGGGGTTTTTTCCCGACGATGCATGGGCGAGTCACTACCCCTTCGTGTTGTCTTCATTTACAGGGTGGAGTTCGGAGAGGTGTCCGGGCATCGGGTTCTTATCAAGAGGGGACCGGGAAATCGGGGTGCTTCGCAACGTGGAAGCACCCACGAGGCCACGTCTGGAATGTCGTCGTGAGACCGGCCTCATCCTGAGGTGCGACCGGAAGGTCGGGAAACCCTTCCAGGCAAAGCAGGGGAGTCGACCCTCCTGTGGAGACCAGGAGGGTAGAAGGGGCTCAGAGGAAGTGGTGCCGGAAAACCTCGGTGTTCCTCTCCAGGGAGACCGGGAGGCCGGGGAAATTTGTGGGGGCCCATCAAGGGTGCCAAGTACCGTTTCGACCTCCAATTCCTAACGTGGGACTTCTCCTGAGACGCTTTAGCGGGAAAGGGCTTCATCTTGCGATGACGGGGGAACCGCGTGGTTTTACTCGTGTTGCGGCGGTATTCTCGAGTTACGACGGGGAATTCAGGATGCCTCTTGTGTTGGCCCAGGGAAGTCCAATCTTCCATTCGAGTTGCGGAGGAAAGCTGGGGATTGCTCTCGAGTGACTGCAGGGCCAATAGACCTCATCTAGGCTTGT
>NW_011432522.1:0-558 GCF_000754665.1 Bison bison bison
GAAGCAACAGTTAGAACTGGACATGGAACAACAGACTGGTTCCAAATAGGAAAAGGAGTACGTCAGGGCTGTATATTGTCACCCTGCTTATTTAACTTATATGCAGAGTATATCGTGAGAAACGCTGGGCTGGAAGAAGCACAAGCTGGAATCAAGATTGCCAGGAGAAATATCAATAACCTCAGATATGCAGATGACACCACCCTTATAGCAGAAAGTGAAGAGGAACTAAAAAGCCTCTTGATGAAAGTGAAAGAGGAGAGTGAAAAAGTTGGCTTAAAGCGCAACATTCAGAAGACGAAGATCATGGCATCCGGTCCCATCACTTCATGGGAAATAGATGGGGAAACAGTGGTAGATTTATGTTTTTGGGGGCTCCAAAATCACTGCATTGTGATTGCAGCCATGAAATTAAAAGACTCTTAGCTCCTTGGAAGAAAGTTATGACCAACCTAGATAGCATATTCAAAAGCATAGACATTACTTTGCCAACAAACGATACTGTCTAGTCAAGGCTATGGTTTTTCCAGTGGTCATGTATGGATGCGAGAGTTGGAC
>NW_011432523.1:0-584 GCF_000754665.1 Bison bison bison
ACTTTGGTTCAATATTATACTGGCAGTTCTATAACCAGAGCAATCAGGTAAGAAAAAGGAATTGTTGTTGTTGCTTAAAAAAACAAACAAACAAAAAAAACAGCCTTCAGAATGGAAAGGAAAAAGTCAAAGTATATTGGAGATACCATACTTTTATATATAGAAAATCCCAAAGAAACCACAGGTATTAGAATTAATAAAAAGCTTGAAGAATATAAGATAAACATTTTAAAAGTCAATCACATTTTCTATACAGTAGCAACAAATGTTCTGAAAATGAAGTCAAGTAAACACTTGACTCTACATTAGCATTAAAAATAATACTTAGGATGTCAGAAAGAGAAAGACAAATATCATATGGTATCACTTACATGTGGACTATAAACTATACACAAATGAACTTATCTGTAGAAACAGAAACAGACTCACAGACATAGTGAGCAGACTATGTGATTACCAAGAGAGGAAGGGTGGGAGAGGCACAGATTGGGAGCTGGTGACTAGACAGATGACAAACTATAATAGTTAATATATAAGAAAGAATAAAAAAGATCCTACTGTGTAGCACGAAGGAACTATATTCA
>NW_011432524.1:0-566 GCF_000754665.1 Bison bison bison
AGTAACAGGCTTGCAAGCACCCGCCGGCAGCTAGCCTCTTCTCTCCCGCGTTCCGGGCATTGGGCTCCGAACCTGGGACCAAAGTACTGCCCGGAGCTCACTGATCATGGGCTGGTTCCCCTGCGCTGCGGCTGTGCTAGGGAGCCCAAACGCACAGGGGAAGCCCGCACAGCACATCCACCTGCCTTTAGGCGGGAGGACAGCTCCAGGGAAGGCCCGGTCTGCGAGGCGCTTTCTGGGCACAAACGGAGCACCACTCTGGCTGTGGAGCTGCCTCCCCAAGCCAGGGGCACCGGGACCCTGATTCCCTCCGTGCGGCGCTCAGTCTGGGCGGGGAAGCACCAGCTTGGGAATGCAGCCTGGGGCGCTTCCTTTCCCTCGGAAAGAGCTCTCCCTGCGGGAGGCTTTGGCAGTGTGCACACCCCCAGCCCCCTAAGCGCTCTGCAAGGACGCCTGGCTCCTAGGTCCGAAGGGAAGGCGAGAGCTGAGCTGAGGCACCAGTCAGGCACCAGTCACGTCTCCCACACTCCCGCAGCCTGCTCCTTCCCGGGCGCGAACGCTAGAGG
>NW_011432525.1:0-510 GCF_000754665.1 Bison bison bison
GTTGGCAAAGTAATGTCTCTGACTTTTGAATATGCTATCTAGGTTGGTCACAACTTTCCTTCCAAGAAGTAAGCATCTTTTAATTTCATGGCTGCAGTCACCATCTGCAGTGATTTTGGAGCCCAGAAAAATAAAGTCTGACACTGTTTCCACAGTTTCCCCATCTATTTCCCATGAAGTGGTGGGACCAGATGCCATGATCTTTGTTTTCTGATGTTGAACTTTAAGCCAACTTTTTCACTCTCCATTTTCACCTTCATTAAGAGGCTTTTTAGTTCCTCTTCACTGTCTGCCATAATGGTGGTGTCATCTGCATATCTGAGGTTATTGATATTTCTCCTGGCAGTCTGGATTCCAGCTTGTGCTTCTTCCAGCCCAGCGTTTCTCATGATGTACTCTGCATTTAAGTTAAATAAGCAGGGTGACAATATACAGCCTTGATATACTCCTTTCCTATTTGGAACCAGTCTGTTGTTCCATGTCCAGTTCTAACTGTTGCTTCCTGACCTG
>NW_011432526.1:0-702 GCF_000754665.1 Bison bison bison
GATCTCCACAGGAGGGTCGACTCCCCTGCTTTTTCTGGAAGGGGTTCCCGACCTTCCGGTCGCACCTCAGGATGAGGCCGGTCTCACGACGACATTCCAGACGTGGCCTCGTGGGTGCTTCCACATTGCGAAGCACCCCTGATTTCCCGGTCCCCTCTTGGTAAGAACCCGATGCCCGGACACCTCTCCGAACTCCACCCTGTGAATGAAGTCAACACGAAGGGGCAGTGACTCGCCCGGGCATCGTCGGGAAAGACCCCACGGTTCCAAACTACCGCTCGACAAGTGGCCTCTCTCCCCGGGGACGACCTCCGAGAGGCAAGCGGAGTTCCATGCCTCAACCCAAGACGAGGCCTGACTCTCCTGTCCCCAGTCTGCAGGAACCCTGCGATCGGAGTCTGAAATCAGAGGAACCCTGAGGTTCCTGCCTCAACTGGAGATGAGGCCCTCTTCCAATGCACCAAACCCCGTGGAATCCCCAGAGGCCACCCCCCACCTCCAGTTTCCCTGACTTCTCAGAGCCACCATGAGAAGCCCCCTGAGGTCACCTGCACAAGTCGAGGGAAGCCAGGGTTTCCTGCCTCAACCCGAGAAAGACCTCGAGAGACCTTCTTCAACACGTCTCGAGGCCAGGTTCCCCTACCATGACTCGAGAGCAATGACACGCTCCCCCTCGCCACTCGCATGGAGACCCGACTTCCC
>NW_011432527.1:0-714 GCF_000754665.1 Bison bison bison
GTCCGACTCTGTGCAGCCCCGTAGACAGCAGCCCACCAGGCTCCCCTGTCCCTGGGATTCTCCAGGCAAGAATATTGGAGTGGGTTGCCATTTCCTTCTCCAATGCGTGACAGTGAAAAGTGAAAGTGAAGTTGCTCAGTTGTGTCTGACTCTTAGTGACCCCTTGGACTGTAGCCAACCAGGCTCCTCCATCCATGGGATTTTCCAGGCAAGAGTACTGGACTGGGTTGCCATTTCCTTTTCCGTGTTACTGGATTATTTAGTATTCTGTCCTTTTGGTTTGTACAGGTTATAACACATGTCAGAACTTTCTTTTATGGCGAATACTATTCTGTTATATGTTTACATCAGATTTTGTTTATCCATTCATCTATCAGTGGACCTTTGAGTTGCTTCCACCTTTGGGCTTCTGTGAGTAGTGTTGCTAGGAACATGGGTGTACAAACATCTCTTCAAGACCACACTTTCAATTCTTCTGAGCATATTCCAAATGTAGACTTGGTGGACCATACAGAAATTTGATTTTTAAATTTTGAGGAACCACCATGCTCTTTCATGGTGACTACACTATTTTACCTTCCTATTAATAGTGCAAAAGGGACGTTGTCTGGTGGTCCAGTGGTTAGGAATCTGTTTGCCAGTGCAGGGGACACGAGTTCAACCCCTGGTCTGGGGAATTTCAGATTCTGTGGGGCAGTGAAGCCTGTGGGCCAC
>NW_011432528.1:0-502 GCF_000754665.1 Bison bison bison
ATTTAAATAAAAAAACTTTTACCAATCGATGTATGCTAAGTCTCTTTAGTCATGTCCAACTTTGTGTAGCCTGCCAGGTTCCTCTGTCCATGGGATTTCCCAGGCAAGAATACTGGAATGGGTTGCCCTTTCCTTCTCCAGGGGATCTTCCCCACCTAGGGATGAACCCAGGGATCAGACCTGTGTCTCTTACGTCGCTGGCACGGTCAGGCCAGTTCTCTGCCACTAACATCACCAATGGGAACAGCATATGTGCAAACAAAACAGGAAAATGAGCAAACGACGTGCAAGCGTACGGCCGGTAACCATGGAAAGGTGTGCAGTCTCTTCAGCCATCAGGGAAATGCAAGTTATAATCAAATTGAAATATTACTGTATTGGTACATATTAACAAGTAAATATTGTCATCTTGACTTTTCCTTCTTATCCAAGACATCTCTGTGTGTTTTTTCTCCTCAGTTCAGTTCAGTTCAGTCGCTCAGTCATGTCCGATTCTTTGCGA
>NW_011432529.1:0-601 GCF_000754665.1 Bison bison bison
AGGTCTCCTTGCCTGGGATGTGGGGCCACGGAGCTCGGGGAAAGGGTGGGTGGGTGGGTGGGTGGGTGGGAGCTGTTTTGTGTGGGAAGAGGAGAGAATACAGACGGGATGTCTACGGACAACCCTGGGGACAAACCCGAGTGCTGGACCTTTGGGAAGCTGGGCCCCGCCCCAAACGGGGACACCCTACCTGAAGCCTCAAGCCCTCCCTGCATGGCAGTGACCAAGGGGCTGCCTCAGAGGGAACATTCCATGGGCCCGGGAAAGAAACCCCGTGCCCGGCACAAGTTCTTTGTGTCTGGCTCTTCTGTCTTCTGGTCCCGTCTTTCCAGCAGTCCACACAGGAGAACTCCTTCCCTATGCCAGGGGCAGCAGAGGAGGGGGAGCGGGAGACCGGGGAGTGCAAAAGGTGGGAGGGTGGGAGGTGCAAGGTGGGAGGGGGCCGAGTGGGTGGGGGGCGCAGGGAGAGAGTTGGGGAAGGCTGAGTGGGAGAGCGGGAGAGGGAGGGAGGCGGGGGGGGAGTTGGGGGGACGAGGAGGGAGGGAGGGGAGGAGGGGGGGTCGGGGGGAGGGGGGAGGGGGGGGTGGGGGGTGGGGGCGGA
>NW_011432530.1:0-595 GCF_000754665.1 Bison bison bison
GTATATTAATTGAATACTACACACTGTATTGGCAAGAAATTTTATAAGTTCCATTCATGGGTTTAACCCAACGTATCTTAAAACTATATAACCATGAAACACTCCAGAGTTTTGGTATTTCCTTGTGTTTGAATAAGTATCAGGAATAACATAAAAATGTGTCCAGTGTAAACTCATAGGTAGAAATATCACATTTAGTTTGAGTAGATTTCCAGACGCTCCTCTGGTTGGGTCTCCAAAAGATCCCAATCTGAAAACAGTGAAAGATTTGAGAAGTTATGTTGTTAGTGAAAAGTTGTCATTACTCCTTCCATCACCTTGCCTTATCTTATCTTCAGAACAAGTCATTCTGAGCTGACTACTGCCCTTCAGATGCTGCACCCTTCACAGCTTACAGGAATCTCTATGAGCCAGGGAAGCAGAAGCCCTGTGAGTGGGCCTGTGCAGTCTTGATCCATCAGTAAAGGAGATTTGTCTTGGTTGCGCCCAGGCGTTTCTCATCAGGAAGATCTGAGGGAGGCGACAAGCTCACTGTTCTTTTGTGACATGTGGGCAGGTTGGGAAACCTGCCCCTGTGAACGCAGGAGATTCTCAG
>NW_011432531.1:0-812 GCF_000754665.1 Bison bison bison
TCCGGGGTTGCATTCCAGACGCACCCGGGGAGACAGGCATTCATCTCGAGTGCAAGCAAAAAACCCCGCTCTGCTCTCGAGTCGCGACGGGTATATCTTGGAGCTCACTGGGTGGACTAAAGGGAGTCAAGCCTCCTGAGGCGTTTGGAGAGAGGTGGCGAGAGAGGCATCTAGGCCATGCAGGAGACGAAGGGCCTCATCTTCGCGAAGACGGGGGAGTTCCGGGCTGGTTCTCGAGCGGCAGACCCAGGGCGGGGTTTCCCACGACGTACGACGGCGAGGTCAGTGAGCCTCTCGTGGGGCGCAAGGGAAGTCGGGTCTCCATGCGAGTGGCGAGGGGGAGCGCGTCATTGCTCTCGAGTCATGGTAGGGGAATCTGGCCTCGCGACGTGTTGAAGAAGGTCTCTCGAGGTCTTTCTCGGGTTGAGGCAGGAAACCCTGGCTTCCCTCGACTTGTGCAGGTGACCTCAGGCGGCTTCTCCTGGTGGCTCTGAGAAGTCAGGGAAACTGGAGGTGGGAGGGGCCTCTCGGGACTCCACTGGGTTTGGTGCATTGGAAGAGGGCCTCATCTCCAGTTGAGGAAGCAACCTCAGGGTTCCTCTGATTTCAGACCCGGATCGCAGGGTCCCTGCAGACTGGGGACAGGAAAGTCAGGCCTCGTCTTCGCTTGAGACATGGAACTCCGCTTGCCTCTCGAGGTGTCCCCGGGGAGAGAGGTCACTTGTCGAGCTGTATTTGGAACCTGGGGTTTTTCCGGACGATGGACGGGCGAGTCACTGCCCTTCGTGTTGACTTCATTCACAGGCTGGAGA
>NW_011432532.1:0-603 GCF_000754665.1 Bison bison bison
AGTTGCGGCGGGATTCTCGAGTTACGACGGGGAATTCGGGATGCCTCTTGTGTTGGCCCAGGGAAGTCCAATCTTCCATTCGAGTTGCGAAGGAAAGCTGGGGATTGCTCTCGAGTGACTGCAGGGCCAATAGACCTCATCTAGGCTTGTGTCCAGAAGCCAATGTTCCTCTCCAGGGGCGACCGGGATCTCGGGGTTGCATTCCAGACGCACCCGGGGAGACAGGCATTCATCTCGAGTGGAAGCAAAGAACCCCGCTCTGCTCTCGAGTCGCGACGGGTCTCTCTTGGGAGCTCACTGGGTGGACTAAAGGGAGTCAAGCCTCCTGAGGCGTTTGGAGAGAGGTCGCGAGGTTGGCCTCTAGGCCATGAAGGAGACGAAGGCCCTCAATCTCCGCGATGACGGGGGAGTCTCGGGGGTGGTTCTCGAGCGGTCGGCCCCAGGGTGCGGTTTCTCACGAGGTACGACGGCGAGGTCAGTGAGCCTCTCGTGGGGCCCAGGGGAAGTCGGGTCTCCATGCGAGTGGCGAGGGGGGAGCGCGTCATTGCTCTCGAGTCATGGTAGGGGAACCTGGCCTCGAGACGTGTGGAAGAAGGTCTCTCG
>NW_011432533.1:0-559 GCF_000754665.1 Bison bison bison
TGTTTTCCTCTGTGTGTATGGTGAGCAGTGGGATTGCTGGATCATAAGGCAGTTCTATTTCCAGTTGTTTAAGGAATCTCCACACTGTTCTCCATAGTGGCTGTACTAGTTTGCATTCTCACCAACAGTATAAGTGGGCTCCCTTTTCTCAACACCCTCTCCAGCATTTATTGCTTGTAAACTTTTGGATCACAGCCATTGTGAGTCGTGTGAAATGGTACCTCACAGTGGTTTTGATTTGCATTTTTCTGATAATGAGTAAATGTTGAGCATCTTTTCATGTGTTTGTTAGCCATCTGTATGTCTTCTTTGGAGAAATGTCTATTTAGTTCTTTGGCCCATTTTTTTGATTTTGGTACATTTATTTTTCTGGAGTTGAGCTGTAAGAGTTGCTTGTATATTTTTGAGATTAGTTATTTGTCAGTTGCTTCATTTTGTTATTATTTTCTCTCATTCTGAAGGCTTTCTTTTCACCTTGCTAATAGTTTCCTTTGATGTGCAGAAGCTTTTAAGTTAAATTAGGTCCCATTTGTTTATTTTTGCTTTTTATTTCCAATAT
>NW_011432534.1:0-751 GCF_000754665.1 Bison bison bison
GATGAAGCCCTTTCCCGCTACAGCGTCTCAGGAGAAGTCCCACGTTAGGAATTGGAGGTCGAAACGGTACTTGGCACCCTTGATGCGCCCCCACAAAGTTCCCCGGCATCCCGGTCTCCCAGGAGAGGAACACCGAGGTTTTCCGGCAACACTTCCTCTGAGCCCCTTCTACCCTCCTTATCTCGACAGGACGGTCGACTCCCCTGCTTTGTCTGGAAGGGGTTCCCGACCTTCCGGTCGCACCTCAGGATGAGGCCGGTCTCACGACGACATTCCAGACGTGGCCTCGTGGGTGCTTCCACATTGCAAAGCACCCCGATTTCCCGGTCCCCTCTTGGTAAGAACCCGATGCCCGGACACCTCTCCAAACTCTACTCTGTGAATGAAGTCAACACGAAGGGGCAGTGACTCGCCCGTGCATCGTCCGGAAAAGACCCCCAGGTTCCAAATACCGCTCGACAAGTGGCCTCTCTCCCCGGGGACACCTCGAGAGGCAAGCGGAGTTCCATGCCTCAACCCAAGACGAGGCCTGACTCTCCTGTCCCCAGTCTGCAGGGACCCTGCGATCGGAGTCTGAAATCAGAGGAACCCTGAGGTTCCTGCCTAAAGTGGGATGAGGCCCTCTTCAAATGCACCAAACCCCGAGGAGTCCCGAGAGACCCCCCCCACCACCTCCAGTTTCCCTGACTTCTCAGAGCCACCAATGAGAACGCCCCCTGAGGTCACCTGCACAAGTCGAGGGAAGCCAGGG
>NW_011432535.1:0-504 GCF_000754665.1 Bison bison bison
AACCATTCACCAATACAATTTCTAATCAATCTTTTAACTACTCAAAAGAATCTGTGTTTAGACAGTTTAGAACATCTCCTGCCTCTCACAGTTGGGAGGCTCTGAACAATCACATGTGGCCCGAAAAACCTATTCAGGCAGGCTAGAGGCTTTCCAAAGGAGTTTGTAGGTTAAACACTGTCACACCCAGGAATTAAAACTGGAAATGTAAGCTAACTCTTTTTTTCAGAGAGAGGTAGTGGGGGAGAGCCCCCTGTAAAGTCAGAGGTTTAGGTGAAAGCGCAAGCAGAAAGTAGGCAGACTCTGGTTTTGGTGGTATATGCTTGAGAATTTCCAGGGGGACTCCTGAAGCTCGATCCCGCCTTTGCATATGCCGAGCCTCCTTCCTCATGACCTTTGTCATGGCTGAGTTCCTCACTGGCTCCCAGCAGTGACAGAATTCCAGATGAGCTATTCCAGATCCTGAAAGATGATGCTGTGGAAAGTGCTGCACTCAATATGCAA
>NW_011432536.1:0-673 GCF_000754665.1 Bison bison bison
TCTTCGTGAGACCGGCCTCATCCTGAGGTGCGACCGGAAGTCGGGAACCCTTCCAGACAAAGCAGGGGAGTCGACCCTCCTGTCCAGATCAGGAGGGGAGAAAGGGCTCAGAGGAGGGGGTGCCGGAAACCTCAGTGTTCCTCTCGAGGGAGTACCGGGATTTCGGGGAACTTTGTGGGTCGCATCAAGGGTGTCCAAGTGCCCTTTCGACCTCCAATTCCTAACGTGGGACTTCTCCTGAGACGCTGTAGCGGGAAAGGGCTTCATCTTGCGATGACGGGGAGCCACGTGGTTTTTCTCGAGTTACGGCGGGATTCTCGAGTTACGACGGGGAATTCAGGATGCCTCTTGTGTTGGCCCAGGCAAGTCCGATCTTCCACTCGAAGTTGCGAAGGAAAGCTGGGGATTGCTCTCGAGTGACTGCAGGGCCAAGAGACCTCATCTAGGCTTGTGTCCAGAAGCCAATGTTCCTCTCCAGGGGCGACAGGGATCTCGGGGTTGCATTCCAGACGCACCCGGGGAGACAGGCATTCATCTACGAGTGGAAGCAAAGAACCCCGCTCTGCTCTCGAATCGCGACGGGTATCTCTTGGAGCTCACTGGGTGGACTCAAGGGTAGTCAAGCCTCCTGAGGCGTTTGGAGTACGAGGTCGCGAGATTGGTCTCTAGGCCA
>NW_011432537.1:0-500 GCF_000754665.1 Bison bison bison
AAATGCCAGATGATACTGGGAGACTTCAGTTTAATCTGGATTCAGGTCATATCTCTTGAAAGTGAAGTGAAAGTCCCTCAGTCATGTCTAACTCTTGGCAACCCCATGGGCTATACAGTCCATGGAATTCTGCAGGCCAGAATACTGGAGTGGGTAGCCTTTCCCTTCTGTAGTGGATCAGCATGCCCAACCCAGGAATCAAACCAGGGTCTCCTCATGGCAGGAGGATTCATTACCAGCTGAGCTATCAGGGAAGCCCAGTATCTCTTAAGGCCAGCTATTCATTGATATCTCTTAAGGCCAGCTATTCATTGATATCTCTTAAGGCCAGATATTAATTGTAGGATTACCCTAATTAGTCTTCATGGGATTAAGCTGGCAACCTGCTAAGGTAGCAATTGATGTCCTTTATCTAGAGGACAAACGGGGGCTCACAGAAGTGGGTAACACAGCTACAGCAAGGAAGTGTGTACCTAGACAAAACCCCCGATCTTCTGTTA
>NW_011432538.1:0-527 GCF_000754665.1 Bison bison bison
AAAGGAAGGAAGAAATTACAACTGGAAAGTAAATCACTTAAATTAGCCAGTATACAGAGCAAAAAGAAAAACCTATTTATAAAAGTGAAGATAAACACATGGAACAGAAAAAGAATAAAGATGAAGGCATAAAAAAGGACACCAGGAAAAAGAAAAAAAAGGACACCAGGGACTTCCCTAGTGGTCCAGTGGCTAAGACTCTATGCTCCGGGGCTCACTCCCTGGTCAGGGAACTAAGTCCCACGTGCCACAATTAAAGGGTTCACATGCCACAGCTAAAGATCCCACACGCCACAACTAAGACCCTGAGCAGCCAAATAATATTTTTAAAATAGTAAACAGAAAAGGACATCAAAATCATAAAATGTGGGCAGCTCCCGGGTGGTCTAGCAGTTAGGACTTGGCACCTCCACTGCCAGGGACCTGGATTCAACCCCCTGGTCAGGGAACTAGATTCTACACGTTGCAACTGAGAGTTCATATGCCACAACTAAATATCCCACATGCCTCAACTAAGACTCGGGGGA
>NW_011432539.1:0-666 GCF_000754665.1 Bison bison bison
CCTGAGGCGTTTGGAGAGAGGTCGCGAGGTTGGCCTCTAGGCCATGCAGGAGACGAAGGCCCTCATCTCCGCGATGACGGGTGAGTCTCGGGCTGGTTCTCGAGCGGCGGCCCCAGGGTGCGGTTTCTCACGGGGTACGACGGCGAGGTCAGTGAGCCTCTCGTGGGGCGCCAGGGAAGTCGGGTCTCCATGCGAGTGGCGAGGGGGAGCGCGTCATTGCTCTCGAGTCATGGTAGGGGAACCTGGCCTCGAGACCTGTTGAAGAAGGTCTCTCGAGGTCTTTCTCGGGTTGAGGCAGGAAACCCTGGCTTCCCTCGACTTGTGCAGGTGACCTCAGGGGGCTTCTCATGGTGTCTCTGAGAAGTCAGGAAACTGGAGTTGGGGTGGGGCCTCTCGGGACTCCACGGGGTTTGGTGCATTGGAAGAGGGCCTCATCTCCAGTTGAGGCAGGAACCTCAGGGTTCCTCTGATTTCAGACTCCGATCGCAGGGTCCCTGCAGACTGGGGACAGGAGAGTCAGGCCTCGTCTTGGGTTGAGGCATGGAACTCCGCTTGCCTCTCGAGGTGTCCCCGGGGAGAGAGGCCACTTGTCGAGCGATATTTGGAACCTGGGGGTCTTTTCCGGACGATGCCCGGGCGAGTCACTGCCCCTTCGTGTTGACTTCA
>NW_011432540.1:0-513 GCF_000754665.1 Bison bison bison
CACGTGGTTTTTCTCGAGTTGCGGCGGGATTCTCGAGTTACGACGGGGAATTCGGGATGCCTCTTGTGTTGGCCCAGGGAAGTCCAATCTTCCATTCGAGTTGCGAAGGCAAGCTGGGGATTGCTCTCGACTGACTGCAGGGCCAATAGACCTCATCTAGGCTTGTGTCCAGAAGCCAATGTTCCTCTCCAGGGGCGACCGGGATCTCGGGGTTGCATTCCAGACGCACCCGGGGAGACAGGCATTCATCTCGAGTGGAAGCAAAGAACCCCGCTCTGCTCTCGAGTCGCGACGGGTATCTCTTGGAGCTCACTGGGTGACTAAAGGGAGTCAAGCCTACCTGAGGCGTTTGGAGAGAGGTCGCGAGGTTGGCCTCGAGGCCATGCAGGAGACGAAGGCCCTCATCTTCCGCGATGACGGGGGAGTCTCGGGGTGGTTCTCGAGCGGCGGCCCCAGGGTGCGGTTTACTCACGAGGTACGACGGCGAGGTCAGTGAGCCTCTCGTGGGGCGCC
>NW_011432541.1:0-663 GCF_000754665.1 Bison bison bison
CCTCCCTATTTAACTTCTATGCAGAGTACATCATGGAAACGCTGGACTGGAAGAACCACAAGCTGGAATCAAGATTCCGGGAGAAGTATCAATCACCTCAGATATGCAGATGACACCACCCTTATGGCAGAAAGTGAAGAGGAACTCAAAAGCCTCTTGATGAAAGTGAAAGTGGAGAGTGAAAAAGTTGGCTTAAAGCTCAACATTCAGAAAACGAAGATCATGGCATCTGGTCCCATCACTTCATAGGAAATAGATGGGGAAACAGTGGAAACAGTGTCAGACTTTATTTTTTTGGGCTCCAAAATCACTGCAGATGGTGATTGCAGTCATGAAACGAAAAGACACTTACTCCTTGGAAGGAAAGTTATGACCAACCTAGATAGCATATTCAAAAGCAGAGACATGACTTTGCCAACAAAGGTCCGTCTAGTCAAGGCTATGGTTTTTCCTGTGGTCATGTATGGATGTGAGAGTTGGACTGTGAAGAAGGCTGAGTGCCGAAGAATTGATGGTTTTGAACTGTGGTGTTGGAGAAGACTCTTGAGAGTCCCTTGGACTGCAAGGACATCCAACCAGTCCATTCTGAAGGAGATCAGCCCTGGGATTTCTTTGTAAGGATGATGCTAAAACTGAAACTCCAATACTTTGGCCACCTCATGC
>NW_011432542.1:0-500 GCF_000754665.1 Bison bison bison
CACTCTAACTTTCGACGGAACTGGCAGGATTCCGACGTGCCTTAGCATGTTTCCGGCTATAGCGTGAGGCTGAGAGGAGTTATCGGCCCGGAATTCAAGCATGAGGTTGAAGGTGTTCCTTTGGCCCTGCCCTGCAGCTGCTGCTGGAGCACCTGGAGTGCCTGGTTTCGCGATATATTCCACCCGTCGGGATGACAGCAGGCAAGCGGCAGGCGCAGTCCCCAGCCGGCATGAGGAGTGAGGTGGAGGTGCTCAGGGCGCTGAAATTGCTCTTTGAACACCACAAGGCCCTGGACGAGAAGGTACCAGCCATCCGGCCGTCCTGGATTTGTACACTTGCTGCCTTGTAGCGGATGATGCACATATTATGTAACTAGTTGACTTTTGAGCGTCTTGAATTCTTGTATATACATTTTTTTCGTAAGAAGTCAGAGTTTTATATGGTTAAAACGCGTTGCCTGCATACATGCTCAGTCGTGTCCGAATCTTTGCAACCCTGT
>NW_011432543.1:0-628 GCF_000754665.1 Bison bison bison
CGTGCCCCTCGCCCGCCTCACCCTTTCCAGGTACCTAGCGCGTCCCGGCGCGGAGGTTTAAAGACCCCTGGGGGGGGGGTGTCGCCCGTCCGCCTTGGGGTTCGGGGCGGTCGGGCCCGCGGGGAGTAGTCGGGAGCTGCCTCCCGTCTCCCCCCAGACCCCGCCGTCCCCCGAGGGGACGGGGTGGCGCGCGGCGTGGCGCGCCACGGTCACTGCCGCCGCGGCCGTCGGGAGGGGGCTACCCGACGGCCGTCGTGTGGGCCGTGGCCGTGTGCGGCGGCGCGTGCGCGCGCTGCCCCGCGTCCCTGGGGGGAGGGTTTGGGGGGCCCCCCCGGGCGCCTGTGGGGGTTGTCCGAGCCCGCCCTGGCGGCTTGGCGCCGGACGCCCCGTCGTGTGGACCCTTTCCCGACCCCTCCGTTCTGCTGTTTTCTGTCTGACTTGGCCGGCCAGAGGCAACCCCCTGCCCCAACTCCCACCTCCGGGGAGGGAGGCGGGGGTGGGTGGGATGTGCCGCGCCAGGGGCGGGTGTCCCGCCGAAACGAAACCCTTGAAAACCTCATACGACTCTTAGCGGTGGATCACTCGGCTCGTGCGTCGATGAAGAACGCAGCTAGCTGCGAGAATTAAT
>NW_011432544.1:0-548 GCF_000754665.1 Bison bison bison
ATACCCTCACTTTATTCTAAAAGGGTTTGTCCAGGCTCTTACAAAATACATACGAACATAACAAGCTAAAGAACTAAGTAATAAAATCAAAGCAAAAGATAAACAAGGGTAGGAAAACAAATTAGCCTTTTAAATTTGGCTCCCAAGAAGGCACCCTATAAGGTCGTATATTCTTTTAGTTCAGGCCCATATCATTCATTCAAGGCTAAATTCAGAGGGTTATTTTACACTATCTGTACAATAGCTTTCCTGGCAACACAAGAAATAGAAAGATGACTTTCACTATTGCTATGTTCATAGCAGGAAAATTTAGGCTCTAAGAACAAGGCAAATTATTCCAGATGATTTTATGTTAGAAACACTTAAATACTGATATTCAGATACGATTTGTTTACCCCCAAATGGCCTATTCCAGGTCATTTTAGTCAAAGTCATTTTAGTCCATCAAGTTAAAGCTATGGCTTTTCCAGTAGTTATGTATGGATGAGAGAGTTGGACCATAAAGAAGGCTGAAGTGAAGTCGCTCAGTTGTGTCCGACTCTTTGCGA